>NC_056739.1:321440115-321665115 GCF_019279795.1 Protopterus annectens | reverse complement strand
CAAAATGCCAAACCACAAAACACCAACATGAAACCCTAGTCAGATTCTAACACAAAACAACACACATCTGTAACTCCCTGCACACCCATGTGGGGGGTTGTGCCCCCCACACCCCCTGCAACTTATATAAACCAACTCCGATACCACACTACAGTGAAAACAAGGGTAGATTTCTCGATCTACACTGCAGTGCGATGTCTACTTAAAAGTTACTAGTGCCTTTTATAACTGTACACCAACCGGCATATTTGCAATTAAACTCCAATAGTACAGTGCACCTGAAGGTCAGTAAACTCCATATCGCACTGCCAGGACGATAGAAAAAAGTTCGTGGAAATGTAATTTGGCATTTTGAGGTTTTAGAGAACTGAATTTTCATGTAAGTGGTCTCGGCAAATTGGGTTTCGTTAACTGTACTTTCTGTTTACTAAATGGGACCCATATATATATATATATATATATATATATATATATATATATATATATATATATATATATATATGGGTTACCTTTAGTTAATCGACAGCCCACTCCATCGAAACCAACTTCACCGACACGGCAGAACATCGGCAACGGAAGAGCCAACATTTCCCACATGGTAAGTAACCGTTTGGCCATCCTGAATTCAACAACTACCAGTAAAACAAACCCACCAATGTGGGGGGGGGCTACACCCCCTTCATAAATATTCCAACTCCGAGAATGCACTACTGCGGGGGTAAAGTTCAGGTTGATGACCAAATGGTTACTTACCATGTGGGAAAATTCGGCTCTCCTGTTGTTGATGTTCTGCCGTGTTGGTGAAGAGTGGGCTGTCGATTAACTTAAGATAACTCATATATATATATATATATATATATATATATATATATATATATATATATATATATCAGGGTCTCATCACATATCAAACATTCAAAGATCGATCACTTCAGAGTGAACTTAAAGTGATAGAAAATGCAAAAAAAAAAATCTTTTTTTTTCTTAGGGGGCCAAGCACCTTCTGCAACTCCCCCAACAAACCTCCTGCTAATTATTTATACTAACTCCAAAATTGCACAACAGCAGGGTAGGGCAAATTCCCTTACCCCATTACACCACATTCCATTATGAAAGGCTGCTGACAAAAACTCCATTTGAATAAAAGTTCGTCTTTTTTACACCAGGAAAAGGATTTGCTCATATGAATGTTCATTCTTTCAAATGGTAAACATACACACACACACATGCATAAATATATATAAGTGGGAAAACAGCACCAGGCAAGAAATTTCCATCAGTGTGGCTTTATTTCAGGCAACTAACACCAACAACAAACGAGTATTGTTTTTTTCTTTTCACACACACACACACACACACACACACACACACACACACACACACACACACACACACACACACACACACACACACACACAAAACAATCTAGCATGGGAGAGCTGTCCCCACAGGCTGGAGGAATCCAGGAAAATGTAGCAGCCAAAGACATAAAATGCATAATCAGAGTTTATTAAAAATAACAGTTCAAAACACACTCAGGCCAGTTTATTAAAGTTTCCTCAGTGAGTAAAATAACAACCGTATATATGTTCCTGGTTAGTCGTCCTTGGCTGCTGGATTTTTTGTTTTGCTATTTAGTATATATATAAATATATATATGTGTGTGTGTGTGTGTGTCTTTCTCTCTTGCTCTCTGTATATAGATATATAGGTGTTATATGATTTTTCACTGCACACATTTCATTGCATCTTGATTGATAATTCAAGGGTTTTTTTTCCCTTTTTTCAATTCTGAGCAACCCTGGAGTTAGTATATTTAATTTCCAAGGATATAGGGTGCAAAGCCCCATATGTATATTTTTTTTGTACTTTTGTTAATCACAACTGTAACATTTTGTTTTACATTTATGATTACTCTTTTTTAGGTGATTTGGTGGGGATAAATGGTATTCACTAATGAGTTTTTTTGATATTTTGTGTTTTGAACAAATGTACTGGCAACTATTCATTTTATACTTCAAACCATATTTAAATAAATTAGAGAACTTAGCATCCCTCCCCCCAGAACTGACTAATTTGACCCATAATAGAGCATGACACTGCTTATTCTTTTATAGGCTTTAAAATTATATATATATATCGTCAGTGTCACCTCCCCCCCCTTTTTCTAATTTACAACATGGGGTCAGGGTGTTTTGTCAACTGTTGCCATTTACCTTGATTCAATGCCATTTTCCTAAATTGCAGGTATTCTCCCACACAATCCACCCATCTCTTTGCTGGATGCCCATTTTTCATCTTGCCTTCTTCCTGTCTGTCCCAAATTTTCTTCACCAGATTGTCTTCTGCTTTTCTGCACATGTACCCAAATCACTGTAATGTGTTCTTTTTGACTATTTCTGCAATTCAGGCTACTTTGGCTTCTGCTCTCATGTCGTCATTTCTTCATCTACCCAACAGTGTGCATTCTACTATCCATTTCAGGCAATTCAACTCCATCATCTCTAGCCTCCTCAATTGCTTTTTCCACCCAGGTTTCTGTACTATACCATAGTGCTGGTCACACTGGTTTGTACACATTGCATTTCAGCTTCTTTGGCATTCTTGTGTCAAACGCTACCCCTGACACGTTGTGCCAGTTGTACCCCCTCTTATTCTAACTTCCTCATTCAGACTTCCCTTCTCCTCAACCATCCCCCTCAAGATACTTGAAGCTGTTAACCTGTTCCAGTATTTTCCTTCTATCTCATTTCTCAGCTTCTTTTGACTTACTGCATTTACTGCAACTTATCTGTCCTATCCCATCTGCCTTCAGTTTTGCATTCCATTCTTCTGTCCTTTGCTGAAGTTCTTGCTAAAAGGCTGCTTGTAATGCCACATTGTCTGCATACAGCAACTTGTTGATCTGTCCCTTCCTACTTGTTTGTTGTCCATCAGCACTATAAACAACAGTGGGCTCAGGGCTGACCCCTGATGCTCACTCGCTCCCACTAAGAACCGATCTGAGGCTCCAAAATCTGCTCATACTTGAGTCATTTCTTCCTTGTACATAGCCTGCACTAATTCTACTAATGTTTCTGGGACTTTGATATACCAGATTGCCAAATCAGCTTTCTTGGAACCTTTTATATGCTTTCTACATGCCTAGGATGGCCAGTTGGACTCTGTCCTCGTCTGTGGCTTCTTCTCAACTATCTGTCTCACTGCAAACATTGGGTCAGTTGTACTGCATCTTGATCTGAATATGAACTGTTTATCTCCCATTTTACTTTATTCTGTTCTGTATATTCATTTAGCGGTCACACTCTCCAGAACATTCATGCAGTGTGACAGGAGTTTGATGCATCCATACTGCCCACACTTGTGAATGTCTCCTTTTTTCTTGACTTCTGGCACTAGCATGCTTATTCTCCAGTCATCAGGGATACACCTTTTGCTACAAACCGCTATGAGTACCCTCAGGAGCCATTTACCACATATCATATCCAACATCTTGGTCATATCTGCTGTGACCTCATCTGAGCCTGCTGCTTTCCCTGACTTCATTTTCCTTACTGCTGTTCTTACTTCTAGGGTGGGTTTCTCTTCTTCTTTCATAGTAGGCGGTGTCTAGACAGCTTCTGTGGGGTTTTCTTCATTCAGAATCTACTGGAATTATTCCTTCCCTCTGCCTTTGATTTCCTGTGGACTGGTAAGCAGGTTATTGCCGGCAACTCATAAGAAGAGTGTCTGACTATCTACTTTATCTTTCTGTCTTTGCCTTGCAATCTGATGGAGTTTCTTTCTGCCATCTACTAAGTCACTTTCCAGAAGCTGGTAGATTGCCTGTGATGCCTTGTTCTTTGCTATTGCAACTCTTCTCTTAGCCTCTTTGTTAGCCAACTAGTTTTCCTTTTCAGCCTGGTCCATGTTTTCTATCTCCCCCTTTTTCCTGCACTCCTTCTTTCTTTTCTTAGCTTCTTGGATACTGCATTCTCCAACTGCTTTCCTTATGTACTTTGCTTCTATAATTAGCTCGGCTGCGTATCTGTTCTTTAGTCCTCACACATGCTGTTTTGTGGTGCTGCCGTTCTTCTTCCTCAGCTCCACCTATTTCCTCCTCTTGAGGTGCTCAAGCCCTGAGTAATTCCTTGAACTCTTCTGCTTTCCTTACAGTCAACTTGCAGGTTTTCAGCCTGGTCTCTATTGACCTTAGAGCCTTCTTTGACCACCAATTGCAGCTAATTGTAGCAACCAGTGATTTACACTGTGGGCCAACTGTTTCACATTATAATTTAACTAATAAGATTCAGTGATTCTCTCCATTAAAGTCACTTCTCATAGCATATTATTCGGGATGATAATCTTAACTTTGACCTGGAAATATTTCACAAAGCCGAAATTTTTCTCAGCAACATAACTAAAACTACACTTGCCACTACTTCCCTCACTACTTTATGGTGCTCCCATCCTTATTAACTTTCAGGTATCACAAAATACAAAACATGAACAATGTTATAATAAAGTGGATACATTTACAGTAAATACCCCTTTCAGAGCCCACTACTGTATAGCACTAAAAAGCCTAAATTAGTCAGAACTACCTCATCACTTAACATAAACACAACTTCTTACCATGTATAAAATTATCCAGCATCTATCTGCTTTTCCAGCACTAAATACTATTCTACACAACTATGTTCCCACTTGGTTGTTATGATCCAATGACCAAAAACGTCTCTGTATCCACAAACCTGTCATATCAGCTAGGCATGGCCTATACTCTTGCCATGTTGCTAAGGCCTGGAACTCTTTACCTATATCAATCAGGTCAATACCCTCCATCCAGTCCTTTAAACCACTCTGAAAGACTTCCTAGCCAAAATCTGGCTCTCTTCCTGCTCAACCCCAGGATAAACTATATCCCTAATTATGAACAGGTACCTATTCATACCCTAACCTCCTTATTCTCCCACCTTTACTCACTTTCTTATTTCAATCTATTTCTCTCCTCTGGCTCTCTGTCTAAATGTGCCATAACCCTGTTTTTTCTCTCACTTCATACTGCAGTTCCTATTTGTATTGTACAAACTTACTATAATTTTTCTAAACTGGCTAAAGTTTCTCTAAATGTTAAATAATTGTCATATAAGTTGTATCTATTTCTAATCAAAGTTGTCACATTGTCTAATTTGGTATAATTATTTAAACTGTAGATGTTTTTGTATTATTTTTAAAGATTGTAAAATTATTGTTCCTAAAATGTTTTTATAAAATTTTGTAAGCTTTTTTTCCCTGGACCTCCACTGTAAGTGGGGATCTATCCAGTCGACTTTCCTGGTAATCTAATCAAATGTCAATTAATAAATAAATAAACAAACAAATGAAAACTCTTCAAGCTAGAAAACTACCCTGTTCAGAAAGGCTTAAAGAGCTGTTAGTTTTCTCAATGGCATATATACCCCAGAGGTATATATATATAATTTTATTCAACATTTGCTGACCAGGAAATTCTGACTAGGACAGAGCCTATTTTCTGCAGAGGCCTAGGGAGAAATACTCTGTATCTATATATCTATATCTAGAGAGAGAGAGAGAGAGAGAGAGAGAGTATAATGTCTAAATGTAAAACAACCACTAAGTTACATTACATTTTTCTGATGGCAGAATGAAACAATACACCTACTTAGTCAACCTTTTAAATACATACATTCTGCTTCCACTCCCATTCCTATTGCATCCTCACCATTCATGCACCTGTTTACTGCCCTCATGAATGTTTCTGTGGGGCCCCTTTCCATCACTCATTTTGGTGGTCCAGGCCACAGATCTACAACCCTTCCTTTTAAAAAGTGCTTTCAGATATCCTGGGAATGGTTACTTTCTACAATCTGCACTCTGTCTTTCTTGTTCAGAATGAGCCAGTCCTTTGCATCTCCTTGACATGATCTAGTTGCACTCATGTCATGTTCCCTATGTCTTCTGACTTCTAGTGAGAAGAGGACCAGTTCATCTGTAGTAATCCACTAGTCACGTTCTTTATTCCAGATTTGGTCCCTTTCACTATATCCATCTCTATCCTATGTTTCAGCGTTGCAGGTGCCAAGTTTGTCTGTCCTGATCCTAACCCTATTACCTACAATATTCTTGCCAATCACTGTGTGGGACAGTGGCATAGGTGAAGACTAAGTGGACCACAATTAATGGTATTCCCCTATCAACTTGGTCATAGAATTAGATCAGGTTTGACTAGTAGCTCCTTCTGGCAATGAACCTATGATAGTTGCTATCTTAGAGAGAGCTAGAGAAATCATTGTCCTCTAGAAAAGCAACCATCCTTTCACTTAAGATTCTCATTATGTCTTTCCATGTGACAGTTCTTACGTTAATAGGTCTGATGTTCCCTAGATTTTATATTCTGCTCTTCCCTATTGCAAAAAGTACCGCACTTGATATCCTGCTATTCTCATACACTTCTGTACTGCCTAATGATCAATTAAAGATTTCCATTAGGGGATTTTCTAGTGCACGGACAAGATTACTAAGGTCTGTGAGAGGTAGAGCACCTGGTCCTTATGATTTATACTTCATAGGTAGAGCACCTGGTCCTTATGATTTATACTTCATAGGTAGAGCACCTGGTCCTTATGATTTATACTTCATAGGTAGAGCACCTGGTCCTTATGATTTATACTTCATAGGTAGAGCACCTGGTCCTTATGATTTATGCTTCATAAGGACACGGGTTCTTTCTCCAGCATGCCCAGAATATTCTGGTGTTTGTCCACTGCACATTTCACTCACCGTGCCTCATTCACCAAACAACACCATCCTCTTCATTTCCTTTGTGAAGACTGAAACTGAGTACTCATTCAGTACCTCTACGTTTTTCAGTTGTTATGATTATTTTGAAAACTCTATATGTCTCTCAACAAAGAATGTTTGGAATACTATTAATTGTACTATGTGTAAATTGCTCTTCTAAATATGCATGTGTCTTTGACTGCATTTCTGCTGTATATATGTTTACCTTTGTATGTGTCTTACCTTGTGGCCTAGGTCATTGTTGAAAAGGGTCCTTGCACCAGTTCACCTACCTGTTTAGCAAATATTAAATAAATGAATAAATCTCCCACTTTTTTTCATTCCAGTCAGTTGTGGCTCTGTCTTTCTTCTTTCTCTTACATAATTAAAAATACATATAGTCCTCTTTTTAACGCCTTTTGCCAACTCCCTTTAACTTACACCTTTGCTAACCTCACCACCTTTGTTGCTGACAGCAAGTCTTCTTATACTACACCCCCTGCACCTTTTCACCCCTCCTCATTCTTTGGCATGTTTCGTCTTTTACCCCAATTGCTGACCTCACATCATGGTATAGGCATGTTGGCCCTCTCCTGTTTTTCATCTCCCTCACACCCTTTTCCATAACCCTGAGTACTCCATCCCTGATTTACATAGTCCCCTGGCTTGCTCCTGTGCTCCTAAATCAGCTTTAACCCCCCCCCCCATTAACATAATCTGCTGCCCCGGCCACCATCACTTTTATCATTTTTCTCTGCTCTCATTCTAAACCACCCAACTAAGATGACTGCTGCTGACTAACAGCATATGGCATGACCTGAGCATAGAACAACATCCTTCATACTGCGTTGTTATTTTTATTGATATTATGGCCAGACTGGCCTGGTAAACAGAAGACCACATCAAAGAATTTGTAAAATAGTTTTCAGGAAGATAATTTACACCTCACAATGCATATTCTTTCTTGTTCACAATGGCAATATGTAAGTAATTTACTATCCCGTATCATGAATAATAGAATACATTTAATATTTTTTTTCAGGCTGTTAATGTGACATCTTATATGCAACTGCCATTGAGCCACTGGTAAAGGAGTTCTCCTTTCTTGGCTTGAATATTGTCTTCCAACTTTTGATTTTGCATTTATGAAAAGTATTGTCACACGCAAACTGTCTCTAACAGCTTCTGCCGATTCATTACAAACTCACCTCTCTCAGTGAGCATCACTATTTTATTCTACAAAAAGTCAAATTCATCCATCCTCAACTTCTTTTCCCATTTTTGCACATGGGGTCAGGGTGTCACTTCAACAGTGACAATCATCTCAAGCTAAGGTTTATACCGTTGGATAGCTAACCCTGCCACAGTAATTCATCTGTACTACTCACTCATTCCTAGAGGCAATTTTAGTGTGTCCAATCCACCTGATTTATGTCTTTGGAGTGTGAGAGGAAACCAGAGCACCTGGAGGAAACCCATGTGACCACAGGGAGCACATGCAGACTCCACACACAAGGCACCCTGGCCAAGAATCGAGCCAGAGAATCTCTTGCTGGGAGGCAACAACATTAACCGCTTCACCAACTCTGACACCTGGCAACCTATAAAACAAAGATCAAACTTACCTTTAGGATCCCAGCTCTGCAAACTAATCCAAGTCCACACATTTACTCCCTTTGCAGCTGAAAACTTCATCATACAACCTGAAACACTACTCACAAGTTACACTAACTCTCATTACCCTTAGAACCAAACCCCACAGCACTGCACATGCTCTGTCACACTATCTCTCATTACCCCTAGAACCAAACCCCACAGCACTGCACATATTTTCTCTTCTTAGGCACCTACTCTTTAGCAAGCTCTCCCCATTGAAATAAGGCAAATCAACAGTTATCTTAAATTCAGAATGCAACTAAAAAAGCACTTCTTTATCCAAGCAAAAAGCTCATGCTTCATCACGGGTCATATCACCGAGCCGATCTCCTTTCTAGGTCTGTTCTACTTTCTCAAGATTTCCTGGAGATTGACCCACTTCAGAAACTAATGTATATATTGTTCATTGCACTCTGCTTGATGGTACACTGCACTGTGCTTGTCCACTACAATGTATATATACAGTTTTTCTGTTTAATTAGTCTGAAATTGGTCACTATTGATCAGTGCACTACCCAGGGAAACAAATATAAATAAAGAAACAAACAAATCCATTCATCCGCAACCCCTTTTTCCCATTTCTAAACATTGGGTTGGGGTGTCGCTTCAACAGTGACTATCATCTAGAGCCAAGGTTTACACCATCAGGTGGCTAGCCCTGCTGCGGTAGTTCTTCCACACCACAGACTCGCATGCACACTCACACCTATGGGCAGTTTAGCGTATCCAGTCCACCTACTGCATGTCTTTGGAATGTGGGAGGAAACCTGAGCACCTGTAAGAAATCCATGCAATCACAGGGAAGACTTGCAGACTTCGCACAGAAGGCACCCCAAGATGAGAAGTGAACCAGGGAGCCTCTATTTCACATGTAAATAGGAGTTTATTGCACTGTATTTTATGCGTATCTTAGCTTGCATTTTGTGAAGGTGTGTGTGTGTGTGTGTGTGTGTGTCTGTGTGTGTGTGTGTGTGTGTGTGTGTGTGTGTGTGTGTGTGTGTGTGTGTGTGTGTGTATATATATATATATATATATATATATTTATATATATATATATATATATATATATATATATATATATATATATAAATATATATTTTTTCTCAATGTACTCTGACTACATTTTTTAATGTTACCATATCTGCATTCAGTCTTACTATGTTCTGAATTTAACTATGTACTCATTCTGTATATCATACTGTTGATTGAAAGACAGTGATGTATTTTCTGCTTTTTCTGCTTGGGTCATGGTTGAAAAGGTTCAACAGACCAGTCCACTTACCTCATGAACAAGTAGAAAATGAATAATAATAATAATAATAATAACAACGGCTGGGCTAACAGGCCTTTAACAAATGTCGGGAAGGGTTATTCCACACTGGATTTGTCTGTTAGAGCAGAACAAGCAGGGAGATTTCAAACCAGCTGTACAATATATCCCCCTGTCCTGAGCAATGCTTTTGATGACAGCAGCCTTCACCTTTCCTTGGTGATGGTTCTGCAAGCATGGAATGCCTGAGGACTGCAGTCGAGGCTACCATGGAACCATGAATGCAATTCTTCTTGAGTAACTTCAGTAGAGCTGTAGAAGGTGGTGGGGTAACCATGTAGATGGAAGGCCTCCCCTGATGCTTGAGTGCCTTTTTCTTCTTCTAATACAACTGGGATGATTTATAAGTAGAAGGAATAAGGAGGATTTTATGTACCCTCCACCACAGTCAGACCCCTGACCCTCTTTTGGAGATCCTCAGTGATTGCATAGAAATGTTCCCTTGACTTTACTGCACTCTTAAAAAAAAGTTCAGCATGATGCATATCAAAATGCAAGGAGGAATATGTAAGCCAGGTTATCCTCTGTAGGCTGATATTAGTAGATATAGCCCTGGCCAGTATTTGTTAGTATTGATAGTGCAACTAACTGCATGGAAGTGTACTTAAAATGCAGTATTAACATCTTTTTCTATACCACAACATTCATACAAGTCAGAAGTGTTAGGCAACAGTTTTTTAGGCTTTCTTTATACAGGAATACTGAAATTGGGATTGCTGAAGAAATCAATCCTTTGGCTGAACCTGTCCATAGCACTGAAGTTCTATAATGGTAGACTGGCCAAGTGTTGGTATCTTTTTTAATTGTGCTGGACAGAGGAGATCACTCTAAAGTTAGCCTTACAATGTTTGGTGAACAAAGTAGATAATTCTTGAAGTGTCCTATACAGATGGCTAGACTTTTAGGTGCAAAAGAACCCACAGTGATGTGTCCCCAAGTAGCAAAAGTAAGATCCTTCATAAAAGGCTGAGTGAGATTACCGTACATTAGATCTTCTGATGACATAAGTAAGCAATTAACATAGTCTACCCTTTAAATACATATAAAATACCCAATGCCTCCCTCTTTCTGCAACTTATTGACTCATTTGTTTCTACCAAGAGGAGAAAACCCTCCAGCTGACTTGTTAATTGGTGGAGGCAAGCCAGATCTTTGGAAGTGGACCACTTTGCCATCTTGTGGAATGTCCTATCCCCCATTTGTATCAGCTTGGTTGCTCTAAAACTGCTGTCATCAGAAGATGCATGCATGCATGTTGCAGTACATATGCAGCCTCCCAGCTAAGTGGTGCACCACTGTGCAATATGGCCATACTATGCTCCCAGCTGTGGGTGATACATCTGTCCTGTAAGTGTTGTTAGTGCAGCGAGCCAGGCTACCTCCTTCTGCCCACAATAAGTGTGCTGGTGTGGACCACTCACTTTTATCCTTTCTTAATAGTCCCCCCATCACTCATGTCGTGAAGTGCAATCAAGGCTTTATCCCTCTGTGTCGCAGGGGCATGGCTTCACCAGATAGACTTTGAGTTGCTTTAAATGTGGTAAACAGGGAAAGTAAAACCACTCTAGTGAGAGCTGTATATGCCAGAGGACGTCTATGTCTGGCTTATGCAGCTTGTATGTGTCAGTTTCCAGTAGAGGACCCTCTATTCCTTCTAAATTGGGAATAGCTGACTGAAGAAGACTAATGCCTGTGCCAGCCACTACTTGAATACCAAACCCTGTGAACATCCTGTGCAGGGAGAAGCATGCATTACATGCATACCTCTCAACCTCTTAATAAAAAAAATCTGGACAATGACAAAAATAATGGAGAGACAAAAGCCCAGAATTAGTGACAGATTTTAAATATTGCACTTACAAACTTAGACAATTGCTAGAATAATAGGTTTTACATTGGCATGCATTTTCTGCTGGATACGAAGTCTGAAACTTAAATGTCTGTCATTATTTAGTAACTTCAATCCTCAAATTATTTTCTAAAAAAGAAAAACACACACACATTTTATGAGGAACAGACCAAGCATATGAGGTACAAATCTGGATGTTCTGCAAAAATCTGGACAGTTGAGAGGTATGATTACATGGCTGAACATCATCAGCTATGAGTATGCAGCTGAACTGTGTGTGCAGGAAACGGCAGTGTAGCATGGGAGGCTAGTGCAGGCTCTAGCACTGTTATCAGAACTTGGTACTCAAAGGTACTTTCTAAAACTCTTCTATTGGATGTTGAACTGATTGTCAAAATCAAGTATATAAGCAGTGAAACTGAGGCCTGGATCTACATAAAATGAGGCCTGGGTCTGCATCAACTGAGGCTTGGGTCTACATAAAAGCTGACACATTCCTTCTCAGTGGGAAATCTACAACTTGAAAAAAAGCAATAGGAGTTGATCACCAGGCCCAAGTTCAGATCAACAGAAATGCTACATTTATTGTTATCCAGTCACTCATGTACTTCTTGAGAGCCAGCCTGCTGTTGTAAGCAAACAACTGAGGGGAGGGGCCAGCTTTACTACCACTGGCCTTAATTCAGAGAATGCATTGGTTTTCGGGGAGATGCTTTGGACACTACAAACGTGCAACGTACCTTTTGGTGCAAGTAGGACATTGTAGCATGAATTACAATATACCCAGCTTATGTGTCATTAAATCCCAATGCAATCAGGGCCCATAACTTGATTCCTAATACATCAAGACCTTTTTTGTGAATGACTACAAATTCTCAACACATCCAGCCACTATAGCACTGTCTGTCAGTACATCCAGGTTCCAATACAATTAGTCATTACATTTATAGGTACTAAAGCACGGATTTTAAGTATTGATAGGTAATTGATTCGGAGTACATGCAGGCCTCATTAATATTCATTACAATATACTTGGGCTCTGTACCATTAATTCTCAGTACACTATCAGCCCAAAGGCATGGAAGCAGAGTATCTACTGTTCCTGCTGGTGATTTTAGTGCTTAAGGACAAAGCTGAGAGTAGGTGATAAAGACTAACTGACAAATCATTTGAAGGCTTTGAGTATCCTGAGGGGCTTGAGGTTTTCGTGTTGCAGAAACTCCTAATGAAGTCTAGAGGTATTGATCAAAGGCAGCAGCTACAGGAAGGCTCTTCTCCACATGCTGTCCTAGCTTAGGGCTGTTATAAGCAATGAGACTATTGCAACCATGGTTTCTTATATTCAGTTCAGCATTGACAATAGGAGAGTTTAATTTCCAGTCAGAGCCCAAACATACTACCTTACCTCTCTATACACTATCTGAGCATGTATTTTACCAAAGAGTCACATAATCTTCAAGGCCCCATTCACAAACTGGAAAACACAGTAGACTTTACTGGAGTGTACTCCACATGTTGCAATTGGTGCCGAGTGCCTTATAGTGAAACCACATATATTTGGTGATGATCACTGCGTTCTCACTGCTGTACTGTCGCTACCAAGAATCAGCACATTTAATAGATGGATCATTACAAATAGTATGCCTCACCAGTGCAGGCAAGCACTGTTAGGGGAGAGCTAGTTAACACATATTTATCCTGTGTTACAGATTAGTTTGACTATGACACAGTACTACACTACGTGTTAAACATTCTCTTGCCACTTCAGGACCTATCTACCTGAGGAGGTTCAGAAGAGTAAAAGGCAGATCAGTGCTGTGCATAAACTCTGAATGCCTACAAGTCTTTAAGCTGCATTAATCTTCATAACAAATGTACAAACTTAACACAAATGCAAGCATAAAACATTACAAGGTGAATATGAAAAATACTGCCTAATCAGTTGTTGCTATAAAACAATGTTTGTGGGCAGGCAGTGACATAGTCTGGGCTGCTGGGAGGAGCCCTGCCACTCACTAGTAAGATTTTTTTACCTTCACTGTTGAATTTGGTATTTTCACAAGGTTGTAATTAATGTAGTTAAAAGTTCCCAAATATCTAACTAGAAGCTTCTGCTTGAATCTAGTATAGCTGTTCCATCAAATCAGATGCAGTGTCACTACTTTGCTAATGGTTCTCTGCTGTGACTAAACAGAATTTTCATCTAGCAAAATGTGAATTTTACATTGCATCACTGTCACTGTTTTTACTGTTGCCTGTTAAATTTTAATTTACTTAACTGGACATTTTAATCCATCTGCTGTATGCATTGACATATTTTGTATATATTAATCAGGCTTTTCTCCACTGGCCTGTGCTGAAAATAGATTTATTCTAGTTAGACATCCCCAGTACCCAAACAAAATAAATAAAAATAAGGCTGGCAAGCAAACCCAAAGGCAGGTAACATTGCCAGGGAATCCAAAATGTATTATGGAAAGAAGTCATCAAGTTTAACCTAGTCATTGAGATTCTTAAGAAATAACTAAAACCCTTGCAGCTGTCTTTGTATCTGTACTATGCTTCTACATAGTCTATCATTGGGCAATTAGTGAAGCATCAGCAGAAAATAATTTTGATTTCTCTACTGATTTTCATTTCAGAGATGTCTTACTGAAAAGGGTAAACAAATGTGTGCTAGAAATCCCAGACTGTACAATGCAAGTTTTCTTGGTCCTCTACATCTCCTTGACATATTCAGTCTTGTATCACAGTAGCTTGGCTACAACATCTCTAAATGATAGCCCATATTATGAGGGAGGGAGACACATATAAAAGCATCTTTTTCAGGGGGTAAGTCTCCCTGCACCCACCATGTGGGGGAACCATCTTGCCAACACCACATTATTATCCTCACACGGAGGTCATTGCACCTCTGAGGAAAAGTGATCACTGACCACTGATATAATATCTTTTTTTGGCTCTTTCTTTAGGAGGATGTGAGATGACCCACAAATCATTACCATATGAGCACTACCATCTCGCTTTAGTGTGAAGTGAGTAATGTCACGTAAGTAACTGCTATATCAAGCCATTACACTTGAGCAACTGTGACAACAGCTTGGATGTGAATAAAACAGTATCCAGCTATTTCAGCAGTAGATTTTTTTTTTTGGTATCTCACAATTATTTTCGTTTTCTAATTAATGAGGACAGAGGTTGCCCAAGATTCTATCCTTCGGACTGGTGCTTTTTTCTCTTTTTACTGTCTCTTTGGCAATACTATTTCGTAATGCTAATCATTTCATATAGACTGATATGCATCCATCAGTTCTCCAGCCGACTTATGCAAAATACTACGGAACATTTGCTTAGGCTAGCAGCATCTGGAGCTTAGTGTCAACATAGACCCAACCCCTTGCAAAAACACATTTGCTTTTTTTTTTAAACTTTTAATGAAGTTTCAAATTTGGTTTGATTTTTCATTTTCTTTGGGTTCGCTATATTGAATAGTCAATTGAGTGAGACTTAACTATTCGATATAGACCTGCTACAAATAGGCGTAAAGTGGTACAACAAGTCCATTTCTGCTGTCGGACTGTCATGGAATTGGTACTCATCTGACAACAGAAGTAAAAGAAGACCATTCGTAAAGAATTGCTGCTTCCTAGGCTTGGATATGCACTTGCAGTTATAGCTACTGCTCCAAAATGTAACTTGTAGAGACAGCAGACCAATGAAAATATAATCTACAGGTTTGTAACACATGCACCATAATAAAAAAAAGAGCATTAATATCGAGTCATGCTAAGAAAGCAGGCTGATTATCCACATGCCTCAAAGTCTTTCATATCATAGATGCCATATTGTGCAGACTGCTTCTTCACAATCATTGTAGAACCGTATATCACATCCTAACAGTCAAACAAACCGGTATGACTCTTACCAGAGCCTGCTGCTACCACCTTAGTCATTCCACATAAATTCTCTTTCCTGGTCATCCAAGGCTATTTTGAAACATGGGCGCTGTAACAAAAAACTCTCTCCTGGCTGTAGACAAAGAACTCCGTCTTGACTGGAAACAACCCACAGGGGGAGGGGATGGCATAATGGTGAAGGTCTTTACCTCAGAGACACAAGGTACAGGGTTTGATTCTCACTTCTAAAGGAAACTGACTAGGCTAAAAATAGCTCAGAAGGGCAGCTAGCCTAGTACTTACCTATAAGCATACAATATCAGCTTGTACACATTTTTTGATTGCAGAAGGAAACAACACAGACTACCTTTTAAATTTAAAATGCAAGTGCATTGATGTAGTTGTCTTAGGTAATCCATATCAGTTCAAACTACCTAGCTATTCTGGTACTCTTACAAGTATTTCTGATATGATTTTAAGATTTAACCCAATACTGTTACTTATGCTCATATAACTCTTTGGTCTCTTCTAGCACTCTCATTACAACCAGGTTGGAAGTAAAAAGGGACCCTATTGACCTTGGTATCTTACTTGTTCACTAAATAAATAAAATTTGACCAAACTTCTAGAAGTGGGGAGGGGGCATACAGGGAGGGCATTGCAGAAGAACCCCAATACACTGTATGATGATGGCTGGGTACCACCATCAACGTCTTGTCCCCAGTGTGGAATTAATAGATGTTCACACCATATACTTGAGGACTGGAAGCTCAATTCCCATAACTGTGAACATTTAAGTAAAATTTGGGGAAATTATACACTGAATCCATAAACTTACTGTATGTTTGAAAATTCACTTTTTCTGATGTACAGTAACTTCTGAGTTAGTAGATATAAATAGTGGCACGGAAAGGATGTGGGGGGATTGCCTCTTGCAGGAAATGCTTTTGATGTATGACAGCGACTGTTGTTTCTTGGGAATTGAGATTAGGTTTTCTTAGCACCTGGACTTGCATAATGTAGTCTCAAACTTCCAGCAGGGCACCAGTGAATAAGTATTAGGCAATGGGTTATGTCTTAACCAGTCTGAGGTCAAGAAGTTCCAAAAGATCTTCATACACGTAGGTCTTGTAATAATTGATTCCTGGTATGTTCAGACTTTGCAGAACCAATGTCCTTTAAAGCCAAAAACCCTAACACTGATTTCCAATACATACAAACCACACAGGATTCAATCCCAATACACTCCCATCAAATTTGTTATTTAAACCTGTGATATTCTGTAAAATTAGTTCTGATCAAGTCTTGATTTTTTCATGTCAAAGCAGTTAATTTTAATAAAAAAATAATATTTATTTTATTATGCTGTGCAATTTCTAAGAATTGGTCTGTGTAGTTTTTGGCACTGGTGCAATAATTGTTGGTTCTTGGCTTTTTGATACTGGAAGCTCTTTTGTTTATTTATTTATTTATTTGCATATGTTTACTGGGATAGTCCACTGGGTCAAGAAGAGCCCATCCATTTTCAGTGGAAACCCAGGAAGAAAGGCTCCATAAGAAACATATTTAGTATATACAATAATAGACAGAGTAATCACCGTGGTGGTGGTGCTGCGGTAGCGTTGTCGCCTCACAGTAAGACGCTGTCCGGTTCGATTCTCAGCTAGAGCATATTCTGCATAGAGACATGCGTGAATGGGCGTACCTTCGTTGAAGGTTGTACATCAGGGCTGGTAACTCGGCATGTAAAAATCAACTACCAATCATTAGCGGACCGGAGTTCCGCTGTGGCGACCCCTAACCGGGAAAAGCCGAAAGACACAACAATAACAGACAGAGTAAACATATTACAAAAGTAATTAAACTATTAACATGGCATAAACACATTACAAATTAATTAAACTACAAATTGCATAGAAATTTACATAGAAAATATGAGAGAAGCTTGTATACCTAGCAGAGACATTTTACACGGGTCTGTACTTACTGTTTAAAATGATCAACTACTTCTTGCTAAGTTGTAAGAGTTGTAGAATTTTCAGGAAGAAGAGAAGGAAAATTTAAGAATTCATAGAAGCAGTGGGTATAGATGGGTAGGAGTGTGTATTATAGAGGAGAGTATAAGAAGAACTTGAGATAGAGAAGGAAGAATATTGTTACCAGTAAGGCAAAGTGAAGAGAGGAAAGGTAAATTGTGTAATTATATCAGAAGAGAGAAGGTTGTTAGATGCCTTAGGATATTTGGAATGATAGGAGGATGTAGACAGCTAGGTTATTGAAGAAGGAGACTTAGTGCGATTGTAAATCCATGTGGAGTGGATGTGGTTGGGCAGCAATGTTTGGAAGGAAGCAAGGCTTTGGGTGGTGCAGATGTCTAGAGGAAGGGCATTCTAGGTTTTGGCTATCATCCAGGAGTACAATAGATGACCAGCAGGTAGCCTGGGTTTATGAATTTGCAGGAGGTGTTGATTTACTGATCTTAAGGGCCTATTGGGATTAAAATGGGAAAATATGGAACTTAAGGCAGGATGGTATTGGGGTTTAAAGAGTATTTTGTGAGTGGCAGTTAGCTGGAGATAGGTATGGTAATGGAGAATTTCAAGCCAGTTTAATGAATTTAGGGGTGTGCAGTGGCGGTTGGATAGGTGGGTATTTGTTGCGAACTTTGGGATTTTGTTATATCATGTTTCTAATTTGGTTTTGAGTGAGGATGGGGTTGATTAGCAAGGGGACGCTGTGGATGAGAGAAGGAAGTAGAAGCAAGTGTTTATTTAGTATGGGGAAAAAGGAACTGTTTATGCTTACAGAGAAGGCCTAGTTTTTGGTGTGTTTTTCTGATATTATGTTGTATGTGTTGCTGACTATTTTGATTTTTGTGTGGTTCAGGGAAAGTATGGTAAACTGAGATTTATTAATGGAAGTATTTTTCTTGGTGGTAAATATTATGAGATTTTTTTTGTGGGATTTAGAGACAGATGGTTGTTGTGGAATCATATATGTATGGAGGTAAATGCAGATTGAGTGATATGTTGTAGTAATGGTATACTTTTCAGGAGAGAATATAATAGTGGAGTCATTTGCATATTGTACAAGACACCCCTGATTAAAGGATGAGTGAATGTTATTGATAAATATATTGAAAAGTAGTGGTCTTAATATAGAGCCTTGAGGAACACCTGTGGAGTTGTGAATGGAACGGAATATTGAGTTGTGCCATTTTACTGATTGTTCTCTGTTGGATAAGTAGCTTTTGAACCAGTTGATAGATGAAGCAGTTAGACCAATTGTTGCAAGCTGAGCTAGGAGAGAGAGGGAGATAGTATCAAAGGCTTTTGATGGGTCAAGAAATAGCATGGAGATAATTTTCCCAGAGTCACGGGCTTTATTAACTAAGCCCATGAAGGATAGGGCAGTTGAAGTAGTGTGACCTGGTCGAAAACCATGTTGATTCTGAGATAGGATTTGATTGTTAAGAAGAAAATACATAAATTGCATGTGTACACATTTTTCAAAGCGTTTAGAGATGGGGGATAGGATAGCTATGGGACAAAAGTTAGAGATATCTGTTGAGGTTCCATCTTTGTGGAGGGGTAGAATATAAGCTCTTTTCCATAGGTTGGATATCTAGGATTCTTGGATGGATCTGTTAATGAGTATGCTAATAGAGTAAGTGACAGCTTCTGTGGTAGTTTTTCGGTATTATGTGGGCAAACTATCAGCTGCATTGGAGCTGGATTTTAGTTTAAGAAGTAGTCGTTTTATGGTTGAGGTTGGGACTGTACTAAGTGTGAATTCTGGCAAGGTATTTGTTGTAACTGGGTTTCTATATGTGTTAGTGGGGGAGTGAGTCTGTGGGTGTTGAGAATGTATATTTTGACAGGAAATGTTTGTTGTAGAGAGAGGTTGAGAGGCATTAGCTGAAATATTAGCTATAGTGTCTATGAAGTATGAGTTGGAGAGGCTTGCTATCTGTTCGGGTGTTTTGTCTGGGTAAGGGCAAGGGTTGCTTTTTGTGCCTGGGTTTAGAAGAGTTCCTAGGGATGTCCAGAATTGCTTAGGGTTATGCTTATGGTTTCTTTTGTGTTTGGAACATAAATTACATGTTTATGAAAGTGTGTCTTAAATGATATGGATCATAAATTCATAGTTAATATGGTCACAGCTTACAGTGAAAGCACATTCTACGACAATGGTAGACTCAGTAGTAGAAAGCTGCAATGCAGAAATAGTTAGAACCATGGCTAGAACAATAGCTACAAAGATAATGTCAGCACACCATTAAAGAGGAAGTGGAGTGGATAAGAATTACGTTAATAAAAATTGGTCTTGCTTCACATACCCAGGTCCTTTGACATTGACTCCAAAATATGCCCATGGTCTACATGCAAATTCTTAACACACTGCCACTCCAGTGGCATGAGGCATTAAAATCCACTGATTCTGCTAGTAATCTAGGTGTCTGACTGGTAGCAATGGGGTAGATGGATTGCAGTGGCTATTAGGAAGGTGGCGAAGTGCTCTTCAGTTCTTCATAAGCCTCTTGAAACACAGGAAGTGAATGCATTCAGTTGATAACAAGCGTATCAAACTGCATTCATTTATGCATACAGTACTTGCAGTCTTACTTTTACCATACCTTAAGTAAGGGCAAATGAAAGGCACAACTTCTTCTTTTCTTCTTTTTCTTTTGGCTGCTCCTGTAAGGGGTCGCCACAGCGGATCATCTGTTTCCATTTCTTCCTTTCCTCTGCATCTTGCTCTGTCACACAAACCACCTGCATGTCCTGTCTCACCACATCCATAAACCTTATCTTAGGCCTTCCTCTTTTCCTCTTACCTGGCAGCTCCATCCTTAGCATCCTTCTCCTAATATACCCAGCATCCCTCCTCAGCACATGTCCAAACCAACATAATCTTGCTTCTCTGGCTTTGTCTCCAAACCGCCCAACCTGGGCTGACCCTTTAATATACTTATTCCTAATCCTATCCACCCTCATCACACCCAGTGCAAATCTTAACATCTTTAACTCTGCCACATCCAGCTCTGAATCCTCTCTTTTCTTCAGTGCCACCATCTCCAACCCATATAACATAGCTGGTCTCACTACCATATTGTAGACCTTCCCTTTAACTCTTACTGGTACCCATCTGTCACAAATCACTCCTGACACTCTTCTCCACGCATCCACCCTGCCTGAACTCTCTCCTTCACCTCTCTTCCACACTCACCATTACTCTGAACTGTTGATCCCAAGTATTTAAAGTCATCCACCTTTGCGAACTCTAGTCCCTGCATCCTCACCATTTCTCTGTCCTCCCTCTCATTCACACGCACATATACTGTCTTAATCCTGCTGACCTTCATTCCTCTCCTCTGTAGAGCATGTCCACCTCTGCAGGGTCTCATCAACATGTTCCCTACTACACTCTCACTGCAAATCACAATGTCATCCACAAACATCATAGTCCACGGGGACTCCTGTCTGATCTTGTCTGTCAACCTGTCCATCACCAAAGCAAATAAGAAAGGGCTCAGAGCTGATCCTTGATGTAATTCCACCTCCACCTTGAACGCATCCATCACTTCTATTGTAAACTTCACCACTGTCACACTCTATTCGTACATATCTTGTACCACTCTTACATACTTCTCTGCCACTCCCAACTTCCTCATACAATACCACAACTCCTCTCTAGGCATCCTATCATATGCTTTCTCCAAGTCCACAAAGAAACAATGCAACTCCTTCTGACCTTCTCTATACTTCTCCATCAACACCCTCAGAGCAAACATCGCATCTGTAGTGCTCTTTCCTGGCATGAAACCATACTGCTGATCACTAATCATCACGTCCCTTCTTAACCTAGCTTCCACTACTCTTTCCATAGCTTCATGCTGTGACTGATCAGTTTTATCCCTCTGTAGTTACTACAGCTCTGCACATCACCCTTATTCTTAAAAATTGGTACCAATACACTGCTTCTCCACTCCTCAGGCATCCTATCACTTTCCAAGATTTCAGTAAATGATCTGGTTAAAAACTCCACTGCTATTTCACCTAAACACCTCCATGCTTCCACAGGTATGTCATCTGGGCCAAGAGCCTTTCCATTCTTCATCCTCTTCATAGCTGTCCTTACTTCCTCCTTGGTAATCCACTGCATTTCCTGATTCACTATCCCCACATCATCCAACCTTTTCTCTCTCTTTCATTCTCTTCATTCATCACAATGCAACAGAGGCACAACACAACAGAAAGTATTCCAAATGAGATTCCTTTCTTTTCTCATTGGGAGTGAAGGATATTGATCAATGGGTGCAGTTCAATCATCCTGAGGACAACTTGGTTGATTTAAAAAGCACTGTTCACCCTAGTTTGGACAGATATATTTGTGGCAGCTCTTTTTTGAGACTCTAAAAAAATCAAAATATAGAACTTTTTTTGCCAAACTGTTACATATCTAGGCTTCATATGTGAATGTGGGTAGTATTACAAGTATACCATGACAGTACTTACTTCCACTGGCAAATGGGTCCTGTTTTTCCAGGAAAGACTAAGCATATGGTGGATACTTCTGGTTACTGCCTTGTATGAGGCTAGAGCTGGAAGTAGTCAGCTTGTCACAATAAAAGTTCATTTATTTAGGTTGTGATCATAAGCTATTGATAATGCAGTAAGTGTTTGTATAGTCTGTGATCTCCTTAATATGATATAACCTCTTCTCAAGTGCTGTAATCTCATAACCTCAGAGTTGACATATAAAATAAATGGGGAAATGAGTACTTTTTCCCAAAATATTGTAGGGGGCCAGATTGTTCCTCATCCCCTTGTATGATGTGTGTTATATATTTGATTTGTGTGTCTTTTTATGTATGCATATGCCTGTATGTATGAAATATGTTTTGCTGTGTATGTTTTGGTGTTGTGGTTCACAAAGCTGGGCTTCAGGATGCATCAGTAAACCTACCTTGGCCCACACATTCCACTCTAGAGGAAACAAATGGCCTTTCAGTTATACAATCTGCTCTCCCCAAGGCAGCCATGTGGCACCCCTTTATATTCTGTACTGTCACAAGTTACATTTTGGCTTCAGTCTGTGCCTTCCAGCTTGTATTTACTGAGCATGGAAATAACTGAAATTATGGTATCTTTGGGAAAGTTCTTCCCTGGTGATACCTAATGATGGGATCTCTTCACATAAATACATAAAAATTATGCTACTAGTCCAGATGAGACATGATAAATTCAACATCCCAAAATAGGATTCAGTGTGACAGGAAAGCCATAATTCCCACTAAAGACTTAAAGGTCATGTATGACAAGCCCCATTCTGAGAAGAGTAATATAAATATGTGATGACTTGAAAAATTCTTAATGGTTGTTTTTGTTTTTTTTTTTAGTATTTTTTAACCAGTTAAGTGAGATTTTCATCATAAATAGATGGATAGATAGATAGATAGATAGATAGATAGATAGATAGATAGATAGATAGATAGATAGATAGACAGACAGACAGACAGATAGATAGATAGATAGATAGATAGATAGATAGATAGATAGATAGATAGATATTTTAAAACAACCAATCAAACAACATAGTTTTAGGAGGTGGGAAGAAACTAGCATATTCAAAGAAAAACAGCACAGGTATGGGAAGAACATGGAAATGCCACAGATACAGTGAGTGGAGATCAGGATTGAATCTTAAGCCCTAGCTGTGAGGCAGAGATCTTATTCACTGAATCTGTCTGCTGCTCATTGTACCAAGAGGTGCTACCATTCCACCCAGCCTTGTCGTGGTTTCCTCCACAGTACAGTCCATTAGTTTTAGATGAGAGGAATTAAAGCTACACTGCCTACACAGAGGTATATTATGTCCCCTGCTGACACCGTTAAGCCACCTGTTCTAGAGTACTGATACTCTAAGAGCAGGAGTTAAACTGACAGGAATGCACAAAAAATGAAAGTCAAAAGCTTTACCTTTGTTACCTGCCTCTTCTGACGTAATAGAAGTGTTCACCATGGACTAGAAATCTGTGGACATTCATTTAGTAGTATAACTGTCGGTAAAGGACACATATGCAGCACATTGAAAATGTTGTTCTTCGATTATGTATAGGGTGACTAATGTGGTGTGTAGACCGCTTGTGGGATAATGTCTGTTGCAGACCATGTACACTGCATATTTGCATGTTTATTTATTCATCATCATCATCATCATCATCATCATCATTAACCCCCCCAAATGGTTGAGGTGTTATGTTAACTGTTGACAGTTCTCTTGATTCGGTCCCACTCTCCTATCTTCTTGAACAGCCATGCTCCACTGTTGAAAGTCTTCTCTCATGCAGTCTAACCATCTCTTGGCTGGATGTTCTCATCTGCTCTTATCTTCTTCCTGTCTCTAATAATCAGCTTAACCGAATCATCTTCTGCTTCCCTGCATATGCAGGTGAACCCCTGTAAATTGCTCAACTTGACCTTCTCTGCAAATGGGGCTTCATTTGTTTCAGCTCTGATGTTTTTGCTTCTTTGTCTGTCTTACAGTGTGCATCTTACTCCCAGGATGCACACATCCCTCCCAGGCACATATTTATTAATAGATAAATATTTATTTAAAAAGAATATGTTTCAGTTCTGAATTTGAAAATAGGTGTTGATATAGATCCTAGTTGACACTTTCTCTTGCTTTGAAGTGACCTTGGAGTTGGTAATGTATAGGAAGGAGATGCAGTGAAGTTTACCCCTTGCTTGGGGGTGAGGCATAATCTCAAATAGTATTATTTTGCATTGTTTTATTTTGTGTTATTTAGTACTGTTATGTGTTCTCAAGTGTCACCAGAAGTGCATTGTGATTATTTTTTTAAACTGAATTATGTTTATTATAAGGAAAATGTAACAAGCCATACAAGTCTGGGAGAAAATCCAGCAATTCACAGAGCTGAGCAGTTAGTGAATATAGCATAATAAAAATAACTCAAATAAACAATCAACTATGTACACTGTATACATGGTTCATTCTTTCCGTACACACTAAAAGAACTAATATACTTGCAACAGCAAGGAGTAAACTATACAGTATAACTTAAATTTACACTCCAACATTGTGAAATAATATGCTCCATTTCCATAGAATATTGACATATGAGCCAGCATCTTTAATAGAGTACAAATATTTCCTAGATGCTTACACACAAGTTTCTACTCCTTCCATAGGAGAGCCAACCTTCCCTTTCCATTGCTTTGCAGAGAATAGCTTTATCACACTTGCCAACACCCATCAAACCTATAGTGTCTGAGGCCCACATGCTGCCATTGGAGAGGCTACCCCAAAGATCCAAAGTTTCTATTTAAAACCTAAATTTATTTTAAAAATGTCATTAATCAAATTAACCAGATATGCCCAATACGCTTGTACTGAAAGGCAGTCCCAAAATACATGTAAATTATATGCTCTCTGTTTATCACATCACCACTAGTTCAGTTTCGGCCCTAACTTGGTCTGTTTGCTTGGGGTAAGATACCACCTATACAGTAGTGTCATCTATGTATCCCTGTACCAGGGATATCAACTTATTTTTTGTGGTGCCTCCCATGCCTGCCTCCACTCACTTTAGTTAGTACAACTCACTCTTGAGTTTTCTATCTGCCTATCATTAAGTATTTTTATGCCCAAACCTTGGTATCCCACAAGTTTTCATAAATTAGGCTTGTCCTACCTGTTTTGATGCTAGTCAGTTTCTTCCATGTTCAGGATCTTGTCTGATCTTTCTATCAGGTATACGTATTTAGACCACAACTGGCATGTTTATATATGTATTAACCACTCCTGTTCCTTAATACGGAAGTGGAAACAGATTGTTTTGAAAGCTTCAGATGAGAGACAGTCTACGCCTGTCAAAATCTGATTCCACTTCAAGACCCATTTACTGCTAGACTTAAAGGTATTCCAATAAAGTTTAGGATTACAGAGTGTCCCGAATGTGGCCCCACCCCAGGCCTTATACCATTGTTCTATGCATTCCCTATGTAACATTCATATCCACTCCTGTGGTAGGTTTAGGTGGTCCTCATAATCACCCATTTCCAATCCATTACATTCATTCTGTCTATGGTAAACCCATCTTATATACTGAGTTATCTTAAAGGTAATTGCGGTACTAGTTAGTGCAGAAGCCTCCATCCCTAATAACATTTGCATATACACACTACTAAAGTGGATATTCTCTCCAAGTCACACACTAAATGACTGTCTCTAAGCTCCTGGTCTATGCTTGGGTGATTTATTGGAATAGGTAAACCTCTAATCAAATAGGTAATATGGAGCAGAAGCCTGACTTGCATCATTTGAAATTTACCTAAACGTGTGTTAAAATCGGTTAGCCTAGATAATAGCTCATTGACTTTCTTAGTCAATTTACACAGATTTTCTTCAATTGACCTATCATCAGAATTAGATAATTGGAGATACTCTTGTTTTATATTTTTTAGCTAGTATTCCCACATCGAATTAAGAGTGATGTAGCATAGTTGCAGTTCAGTTCCCAACCCCCTACCAAATGCATGGTAAATATCTAATGCACCCCTAAACATTTTGGATTATTATTACACTTCAGAACACAGTCATCTACAAACAGCAGAAAGGAAATAATTATCCCTTCAGAGTCCAGTTTGGCTTTAAGGAAGTTCCTGACATGAAATTACAGCTCTTCTATTACCAAAATATATAACCCTGGGGAAAGAGGACAGTCTTGCCTAGTACCCCTACTACTAGTTTCTGCCTATGAAAATCCCCCATTAACAATAACCCTAAATGAATGCCCAGTGCAAATAACTCTTACCTATTACAAAAAGTTCTCCTCATGCTTTTGGAGGTCTGAAAATTAATTCTGAACAGATTGTGTCAAAAGCTTTAAAGACAATACCTTTATCTTGCTAAAGTGACCGATAATTGTATAGAAAAAAATGCAAGGTTCCACCAATTATTATAAATGTCTATACCTTCTATAAATCTATTCTGACGTTCTTGCATCAGTTGTGGTAGCAGAGCATCCAATCATAAAACCAACATTTTAGCTAAAGCTTTTAGGTCCAGGTTAATGAGGGGAATGGACCTAAGTTCTCCTAATGTAGGTATCCCCTCCTTGAGTTTGAAACAACCATTATCCTCACTATGACTGACTACTTAAGTTCAACAGTATACCTTTCAGTAATTTATTATAAATGAGTTGGGCATTGCTGAGTAGTTATATATATATCCCATTCCATCATCAAAATATTTCTGCCTGAATTATTGCTGTAATAGACAAGCCCCAAAGTACTTTACAGCCACGATACTGGCAAGCTTCTCTTTTAGTACTGTGCCATTTCAAGAGACTGGAAAATATACCGGATTGTTGAAGGAAAAATTCGATGAAGGTAGCCTTGTTATGATGTTGCAGTCCAGAGAACTGACAGAAAGAACATGATCTGACCCTGGATAAGGAAGTACATTCAAGTCTTAGTACACTCTAACCACATTGGGGTGGTGAGGAGCTGCAATAAATACACTCCCTGACACAAACCAAATGACTGAGCCAATCTTCACTAGACATACTAATGCAGAATAAGATAATGAATGCTTGAAACATGACATGCCAACAATTTGCTGTATAGGTTCATAGGATATTCAGCCCCAGCTTATTTTAATGTGGTGTGAAGTTACATTTCTTGCCTCCCCACACATATTTTCAGGCATTTTTTTTTCTTAACATTTATGTACATTTTTATTTTGTACTGCAGTCATTTCTAGTATAACCCTAAAGTTACAAAATTACAGAAAGCTTAGGATATCACACATTTAATGGAGAGGTGTTGTATAAAGACATAAGAGGTGGTTGTTAAAACCAGAACAGAAATAAATTAATCAATTACAGGCAAAGCTTCATATCTTTAGAAAATTCATGTTATGCTATTATACCATGACCCCCCCAAAACGTGCACGCTGATTGGCCAGCGTGCCCGTTGTAAATCGAGTTATACTAATGGAAAAAGGTCCGGTCGCCCGGACTTTTTTCCATTAGTATAACTCGTTTTTTTAAAACACTGTCTCGCTATGTTAAATGGGTTTAACATAGCGAGACAGTGTTTTAAAAAAAAGCAACGGAGAAAGCAAGATCTCCGTTGCTTTTTTTAGAGTCTCGCTATGTTAAATGAGTTTAACATAGCGAGACACTAAAAAAAAGCAACGGAGATGTCCGTTGCTTATTTTAAAACTGTCTCGCTATGTTAAACTCATTTAACATAGCGAGACACTAAAAAAAAGCAACGGAGATCTTGCTTTCTCCGTTGCTTTTGCCCACAGCTCTGATGTACTGCGCAGGCGCGCAGTACATCAGAACTGCCGCGGATGCCAGACATCTGTGGAAGGGCAGTAAACAGGCATTATACTATGCCATTATTTAAGAAAAGTAACAGTTTCTTTTCTTAAATAATGTCATGGTATAATAGCAATAACCCACGCCTGGGTGTGGGTAATGCTAAATTTACCCACGGTTGGCTTTGTTATGAAATTTATAACACATGGGATCATCCATCACCAACAGTTCAAAAAACAGATGTAAGAAAACCAGATATAGTAGTCCATGAAAAGATAACAAAAGTAGCATTGATTATTGAAACTGCTACACCCAGTGACTACAGTGCCTTATGTACAGAGAGACACAATGAAATTTATAACACATGGGATCATCCATCACCAACAGTTCAAAAAACAGATGTAAGAAAACCAGATATAGTAGTCCATGAAAAGATAACAAAAGTAGCATTGATTATTGAAACTGCTACACCCAGTGACTACAGTCCCTCGGGACCAAACCACGCCAACCGTGGGTAAATTTAGCATTACCCACACCCAGGTGTGGGTTATTGCTATATTAAACTACATCTGGTATCTCTCTTTTTATAATTTCTCCAAATCTTTTGGGTTTCTAATACCATGATGGGAATGGACCCCATTCCTAAGTCAAAGTATGATTAAAGTTCATGAAATTAGTATTGTTTCAGTCTTTAATGTCAACCAGAAGTGCTCTTTGCAGCACCCACAGTGTGCCCAGTAATGACTGTTTCTGTAATTTGTATGGCGTTCTATGTATTGGTTAACATATCTAAGTACAACTGTAAATTCTTTTTTATAAGATCCCCTGCTCCTACTACTACTGGAATTGTCTGGGTATTTTTTTTTTCCACATTGCCCTCATTTCTGCCTGCAAATCCTGGTATTTTATGACTTTGTGTCTCTCTGTACATAAGGCACTGTAGTCACTGGGTGTAGCAGTTTCAATAATCAATGCTACTTTTGTTATCTTTTCATGGACTACTATATCTGGTTTTCTTACATCTGTTTTTTGAACTGTTGGTGATGGATGATCCCATGTGTTATAAATTTCATAATTTTCTGTTTTTGCTTTGTGACTCATGTTTCCAGTGCTTTTTCAGCTACTTCAGTATTATAATGTTTGCACAATCCCCAATGCAACAGTCTTTCCACATTATTATGCCTTTCTGTATACATTCCTTCTGCCATCAGTATTTCACAACCAGCAACAAGATGTGCAACTGTTTCCAATTCTGTTTTACAAAACCTACATTTGTCTGTTTCTCCCACATGTTCAGTGGACTTTGTAAACCAACATGTACGTAGTCCACTATCCTGGGCCACCAATATTAACCTTTCATCTTTTGGTTTAAATTCACCTCTCTTTAACCATTCCTGCATCTGATCCTAATCAACATAAAGTTGTTTATGCTATTAAAATACATCTGGCCAATGTGATGCAGCAGACGAAAGGTAAGGACCTCTCAATCTGTAGTTTCTTACCCATCTTAAAACTGTATTAGGGACCAGAACAGTAGAAAAGTGCCTGTCAGATAAATTCAAGAAGGTCTCAATAGGTCTGAATGGTCAGTGTCCATTTTTTTGTAACACCCATTGCCAACAATGTGCAAAACATGTTGCTGTAATAGATATAAGAGATTTTCTTTTTAGCTGGAAGATTGTCAGGTAAAACCTTTCCTCTTACTAGTTATTGTCAACCCGATCTGAAAGAAATGCTTCAAACTACTTATTAAACAACTATGTCGTTTATAATTTTCTCAAACTATAATGCATAGATGAAATATTTTGCAAAATCACTGACACTGAATAATGAAAATGAAGGAAAAGTTGAATGGAAGTAACTGCTCAGCTCTAAATTAAACCATTAATGGTAGCTAAAATTTAAATGTAGTCCAAAGTAAATTCTTATCTAAAAAAAACTTGACAGTGATACTTAATTTGCACCTGTTGTCTGGTTGTGTCTGTGGACTGGTTCTGGCTATGTTTTCTTTTAACTTTAGTGGCTGCCACAGTTGGGGCAGTCTGTTTGTTTATGTAATGACCTAGATGTCAAACCATTGTTTAGAATACTTTAAGATTTGTGGTACTGTATATTCTCCTGAACATGGAATAAGCAATATTTGGTAGTTAGTAAGTCATTGTGTCTTATGGCAGAGGAAATATAGTTCTTGTCCCATTTATCCTGCACATTATCATGAAGTCCGTTCCTTGTGTTTAATACTTGCATTTACACAACACTTTCTATGTTTCCTGTGACAGTTACAAAAACAAAGTAAGTCACTGATTCTAGCTGTAAAATCTGGAAAAATAGCTACAGACTGCCAAGTCAGTCTTTTAAAAATGGCCTGGCTGTTACAGATTACCATCTTCAGACAGAAAGTGTGGACTGAAAATACCAGTCTGCACTTAAATAGAAGCAAATATATTAGTTACTTTTTCAAGGCTAACATTGAAAATTACATTAAATGTTGCTTTGAACATAGCCAATAAAAATAATCAAAAAAAGAGTATTTGGAAAATTAAAAGTTATTACTCTTGTTAGAAACAGGATTTCATAGTAGTCTCAACATCTTTTAATGAACAGAAAGGATGACAGAAAAAGTTGTCTCTCTAATGTAATCTTAAGGGCACACAACTGCTGTAAGCCAGGAGTAATGCCAGGCTAGATGCAGAGCAGTTGCAAAATCAGTGATAATGTCATGCTAAATGAAGCAGAATGTATTCTTTTTCTCTTTTTTTTTCTTTTTTTCTTTCAGTTTGTTTTTCTCATGGCTAGGAATCTGAAGCTTTGATTTTCTGAATGTTGAAGGACAAGGAATGTCTATAACATGTTTTGGATCTCAAAACATGCTGGCACCTCTTGTTAAAGTAACAAACAAGGATGAAAGGCCATGAACTATCCCCTTCTTCTAACATGTAATTGCTTTAATGAGTAAAGAAACTTGTTTTCCAATTTGTTTTCCCAGCAACAGGATGATGATGATGATGTCATGAACACTGGGGGTAGGGAAAAGACATTTGTGTAAGAAATGTTAGAAAGAGAGAGGTCAAAGCTGTCCTGCTTGTGTGAAACCATCTGTAAGTACTAGTTATTACTTAGGGTCAACATTTCTATAGTAAACTACCCAGGAAACTTAGATATCCAGAGTTTTTTTTTTCTTTATGCATCCTATTTTCATTACCTTTTATTTGTCTCCCTGTATGTGCCAACCTACATATATTTTACCCTTTATTTGCATTATTTTCTTTATTATTTAAGAAAATTGTATTCATTTACCTTTAAGCTCTTGTGGTTAGTATTTATATATTATAAGCATATTTATGAAATGCTCTTTATCTGACAAGAGCGTAATCATTATTTGCACACATTGGTAGCAATATGTATAGTGCAGATATCCCATGAGATTGTTTAGGCCTCCTACCACTGAAAACAATAAAAACTAGTGTATTTCATATCTAGCTTGATTCTAGAGTAACTGGTGAAAGAAAGTTTCTGGCTTTTTACAGAGTGCTGGCAGTACTACCACACTAGGAAGAAAGCTATAGGGAATGAAGAATTCTGTTAGCCTTCCATGGGAATTGTGTGTGTGTGTGTGTGTGTGTGTGTGTGTGTGTGTGTGTGTGTGTGTGTGTGTGTGTGTGTGTGTGTGTGTGTGTGTGTGTGTGTGTGTGTGTGTGTGTGTGTGTGTGTGTGAGTGTGTGTGTGAATGTGTGTGTAAATGTGTGAAAAATAATACTTTGTGTGAAAGGCAGTTACTGCAGATAAAGATGCACTAGAAGGCAGTAGTTCACAGAGAGACCAGAGAAAGACTCAGCTCTAAAGCTGCTATGTGTAGTCCAGTCTGGGTGTGGAGGTGAGAAGCCTGTACCCAGAACAATAGCTAGGTTATACTAACTAGTGAAACAGAGTTGTCCACACTTTCTTGCTGTTACTTCAACCTTTGGCAATGGAGGGATTCAAACCCCATTGATGCCAGTTTAGCCTCACATTCAGTGGCAGTGGTTACATCTCACTTTCACATTTGGTAGCATTTTTATCACTCCACCTCCACAACTTAAAAAGAAAGTGAATTCACATCAGCATCGGATGTACCACTGTGCCATTTAGCACTGTAACAAAACAGAAAAAAATATATTTAGAGTGATATGGGGATATTCTTAGTACTGAACAACATAATTATATAGAAAAAACTTTTTTAAAAGATTTTTGAGTATGCCTGTCCTTTACATTATCCATGTGTTCTATAATTTGATTGCTATTCCTCAAATCACATGCCTTTAGTTAAAATAAGTCTATATTCCAAATAATTTAAGCTTCAGAAAATACTGAAACTCCAATTTTTAAGCTGTCACAAAATAGATTTATGCTAACTGTTATGGACACAATATATTTGCATTCTTAATCTGAAAATGCCTGCACAAACACAGCTGATTTGGCCTAGTGGTGTGTTGCTCTGACTTTGATGCAGGGGGTTCTGGGTTCAGTACTTGGTAGGGGTATAAATTTTAGCTGGAGGGACAGGATCATCTCCCAAAGACTGCCCATACTCTGGAATAAGCTTCCCATTCATGTCAAGCAGAGCACCTGGCTGGCCCTCTTTAAGAGAAATCTTGACGAGTGGATGGGTAACAGAAAGTTCACTCCAGGGATCATTCCAGTTGCCCTACTGGATAGGGGCACTGTGAGCTAACATCGGGTGGCATTGTGCATGGGCAATTTTTTGGGGGGGTAGGCTTGTAAATACTCCAGGTCATTAGCCTAGTACACACCTATGAAATTAAAATTAAAGGTAAGAACACATACATAAGGGCAAATTTTTAGTTGCACTGTTGGCAGCCATTGTTTGAAAATGAGCTTGGGCACTATAAAAGCCAACCATAGGGGACATATGATCTTAGCTTCCTCAGGGCAAGCTCCCCTTGTCAGGATAGTTGCAGTGGTAGCTAATAATAGTGGTATTACCTTATAACAGCCACTTGAACAAGGGGAGAGGCATCCTGCATTAAAGAATGAGGGAACATGCCATAGCTGACATATGAAATTATCTCACATCATGTACTTATAATTCTGGGGAAAATGGAGTGAATGACACTCAGGACTAATATCTCTTTATTCACTAACTCTGCCCCCACCAGTGCAAGCAACATAAGCCTTTATTCCAGTACCAGTGATGGGAATCTGAAGTCAGTCCTAATGTGCTATAGGTTTCATTTCCTGAAATAAAAAAAATATTGACCATTGAGGTAAACTGAAGTAGAGCTAGAGATAAATTTTGTTACTTGGCCACATTTACAGCTGATTCGCTGCAAATGGGTACAGTATGAAGCCATGCCATTAATATACTCCTCTAGCTGTCTCCCAAATATTCCAAACTCCAACATGCTTACTCCCTTGTAGTTCTTCAATGGGCATATATCAATTCATCACACATTTTGCTCTAAGAGTACTGCACAATACTATGATAAAAGTCTTGAACTGCAAAATCTCATTTCTAAAAGGTCAAATGTATGAAGTTCATCAAAGTGAAATGTTGATAGTTGGGAGAATGGTACATCCTAACCGTTAGGAGAACATCTAATTCAGCAGGCACTCACAAGATGGAAGGGCACCGAACAAATTGTTTTATAGAGGGGCTGACCCCTCTGAGTCATCACACTCTCTTTCTACTTAAATTATTCACTCTCCAGGATTGCACAGTACTGAATACGAGTATTTAACAGAGGGACCGGCCCCTCTGAGTCACCACACACCTCTTACTTAAATTATTCACACTCCAGGGTGCACAGCCTTGGATATGAGCACTTTACAGAGCAATGGACCCTCTAAGTCAACACACTTTCTTACTACTTAAATTATTCACACTCCAGGGTTGCACATCACTGAATATGAGTGTTTTACAAAGGGAGTGGCCCCTCTGATTCACCGCACTCTTCCTACTTAAATTATTCACACTCTAGGGTTGTACAGCCTTGGATATGAATATTTTACAGAGCTAATGGACCCTTTAATTCACCACACTTTCCTGTTACTTAAATTATTCACACTTCAGGATTACACAGCACTGAATGTGTGAGCAGTACTTTTGTTTAATTGCATTTGTCTCTGGCTGTGTGACCTCAGAAGTTCAATAATTAAGTAGTGGGGTATGAGGGCACATTCTCAAGACTGCTTTATTAAGCTATACTTTGAGAGAGAATTAGCATTAAAGTCCCATGACTGTGCAAATGGAAACTGAAGATAAAGCTTCTGCTACACTCTCATGGCTATAAGAGTTGGTTAGAAAGGCTTCCAAACACATGAGTTGTCTCTAAACCTTACCTACTGGTTTCTAAGCATGTGTGTAAATCTTCCCTCTGAACTCCATGCATTAAACTAATATGCTTTCACTGGTGTAGCCTCCAGAACTTTATAAAATATAGCAGGTATCTGGACTAATGGGAACAATTTGTATGCTCAGAATTGCAGTAGATCTCAAACTAGAATGCAAGTAACCTACCCCAGAATGCAATCTTAAGTGACAGAACACATCTGGAAAGCAATATTTTCACAGAGCTAGAGGCATGCCCATAATGGTTCTGTATTACAACAATATTTAAGGTGGTTTTTGTATTTCTGGTCAGTTTCTATACATATCAGCTCATATTAAAAGCTTTGTGAGTTATTTTTCCACTTTGTCTATCCAGAGTCCAATTAGTTCATGGCTTTAAAACATCTAGAGATGGAATTTGTATTTTCACAGAGTTCTCTCCTCTGTTGTATATTAAATGCTGAATTCATTTTGCATTTGCATTGCTTGACTCTGAACAATTTATATAGCCTATTAAGATTTGTTATTCTGCCTGTATAAAAAAAGATAAGACTGACCCTTATCATTGATAAATACCTTACTGTATTCCATCAGGGATGTTCTATGTTTATATAGTGTTAAAATTCTAAGACATACTTTCAACTAAAACAAAAAGAAACAAATCTTCTCTTCTCTGTCTGTGTGTCTGTTCCACACACATAATTATAATATTGCTACAGCTTGTACAGACATAGGATCACACTGTCAGCTGTTAAACTATTTCCAAGATAACTTGCACATACAGTTACGTGAGGTAGAAGGAGCAGGCCTATGGTTCTGTATGCACCAGCTGACATTTGAAAGCAAATGTTCGCTAATTGGTGCAGACAAGAGGCAGAAAAAAGCCTCCCAGTACCTGTGAAGCAATTAGCTTCACTACATGTCCCTAGTTTCCTTTGGGTTAGAAGAAACTGCCAAGGTTAATATCAGTCGCTCTCAGAGTTATTTGAGAAATCTGACTTCTATCGTTTACAGTTCATTAAGATCCACACAATCCGAAATGATTTCACTTTACAAGTGGCTACAATGTGCGCTAGGAGAGTCTGAACTGTGTCAATATGCTATTAGCTCAGTTCTGGAGCCAAAGTAAAAAAAAAAATATATATATATATATATATATATATATATATATATATATATATATATATATATATACTTAAGGTTTAATTTCCCATTTTACTTGGCATCTTGGCAATTGTGTCTTGGAGGTAATGTTAGCTTTCAGAGTATATCAAGTGTATGCAGTCATCAAATTCTGCTCTGAATGTGTTCCACTGCTGTGGCCGTAAGTTCCATTTTGCATCCTGCAGTCAGATTTATTTATTTAACATTTGTTAACCAGGAAAAGTCAGACTTGGAACAAAGCCAATTTTCAGCTGAGGCCCAGGAAGAAATGCTCCAGACACATGTTTTTGTAAAGTGGGAGGAAACCAGAGGACCCAGAGAAAACCCACACGAATGCAGGGAGGACATTCAGACTTCGCACAGAAGGTACCCCAGCCAAGAATCGAACTGGAGAACCTCTTGATGTGAGGCAACAACACTACTGCTGCAGCAATGCGCCATCCAGATTGTGTCTTGACATATGCTTTTACAAAATGGACTTACTGCACAGTGAAGCGCAGTTGGACTTTACCAGCGTGAGGCATCTTCAAATGGTCAGCATACAGTGTTACCCTTTATTCTTCATTATATTTTAAACAGGGCCCTGATACCATAGCTTTTAACTTTTTATAGTTATTTGGAAGCAAAAGGATGAAAAATTTAACAAGAAGGTAAACCATTACAATTCAAAATACAACTGTACTCATGATGGCATGCATCTGATAATTTCCTGGTGTCCCCCTGTGGGAAATGTAAACATACAGCACTGTCTCTTCCTGAATCATTACGAAAGCTGTAAACTGTTCATAAGACCTAGAGATAGTCTCTTAACAACTACATTAGTGTGTATGAAAAGTTCTTGAGTGGAAATATATTTCTTATGTGTACTGTGCTGTTTATTTAACGAATAATGGGTCCCTTAGTGTGTTTTTCAGTCTGACATGACTTTGTTGCCCATTTAACTAAAAAGACTGTGTTTACAAAGCACTGGGGAGTGTGAGACCTGTGAAGCTCTGATTTTCAGCAGAATGCCACTGCACCCTTGTAATGAGTTTGCCATTCACTGCTGTACCCAGCTGGAGTGCATAGAATTCTACAGAAATGAAAATACTTTTACAAAACTGCCAACTCCCTACAAATTCTCAAAAACTGACCACAAACCCAGTCTATAATTCCAGCAGATTACTTCATTTTCAGTACAGATTTATATTTAGTTTTCGTGGGAACATTAACTTGGCTAAACCTTTCAGAAAGCCTTCTATTCAACTGAGTTAACTATCATTTTCAGTTGGCAAAAATATATATATCAAGCAAAGATAATTATGCATTTAACTAAAATAAATGAATAAACAAATAAATACATTTATTATCTATTTTCATACAGGTTTTCATATATTTATCGGATCAAGCTCTGCATGACTAGCTTGTGATGTCACATCTAGTTTTAGGGCCTGTCCAATTTCTGAAATTCTTGTGGGCAGAAAAGAACATTTATCCAAAAGATAATGTCTGTCTGTCTCTCTGTCTGTCTGTTTGCTTAGCAATATATTTCTGTGTATATAGACTCACTTCTAACCATCCATTTCCCATTCATAACATTTGCCTGTCTATGCAGTATTTATGACAATGTTTCATTACAGGTAAGCTTTCTTTATTAAAAAGAAAAAAAACAGCCTGCATATATTCCTATTATGATTAGAGAGGAGGACACACACTACTAGTCTGAGTAATATGCTAGTATTAAATGATGTGGTTAGTCGACATGCACAGTTGCAACGCATGGGAATGTAAGTGTGTGTGTGCGTGCGTGCGTGTGTGCGTGTGTGTGTGTGTGTGTGTGAGCATGTAAATATTGTCAAAGCCAAAACAGGTTCTCTTACCTGAGACACTTTGGTAACAATTGCTGCCTATTTACAGCCCTTGATTAGCACCTCCCAGCCTTCAACTGAAATGCTTAGACAGGCCTTATTATATGGTTGCTAGCTCAGCAGATAAGCCACAAGCCACTCCTGAGTAAACATCAAAAACTGCCACTCTTATTCATCTAATAAACCAAGCAGGCCCATACTGGGTACGTGAAGTTAAAATTCTGTTAATTTTTTATCATTTGTTGACCAGGAAAGTCCAACTAGGTTCCACAGAGCCTGTTTTCAGCAGAGGCCCAGGGAGAAATGCTCCAGATGCATATCTTTGGAATGTGGGAGGAAACCAGAGTACCCAGAGAAACCCACACGAACACAGGGAAAACATGCAAACTCCACACAGAAGGCACCCCAGCCAAGAATCGAACCGGAGAACCTCTTGCTGTGAGGTGACAATGCTAACCACTGCACCACTGCACCACTTGAATTCCAGCCAACTTCCCAAATATTGAATAATCTTCTCTGCAGCCCAAGTTACTCTTCTAATTTCCTCTTTATTTCATTGACTGCTTGTTTATGCCCATTTTTATAGTGACTTTTACAGCGTTTATTTTTTGCAAGTGAGCTTCTATTGTTTATGTCTAACAGATGTAAAGCAGGTTCTTTTGACACAGAAACAAAAGAAGCATTTTAAGGGTATATTGGCAATGTTTAAAGTTCTCGGTGGGATTGTTAGAAGATTACTGCTAATTTTAAAGTTAGAGGAGCTGGTAACCAAAAGTCATTAATCATAGATTAATTATAACTTTTTTTTTATAATACAATTGTAAGAATAGGTGCTCACTCAGAAAACAATCTGAAAAAAAATCCTCACAAGAAAATCATTAAATTCAAGCTAGCACTGAAACGAATGCTAATCTACATGGACTCTCCCAATCCATAGAAATTATAAAGAGTACCTTATGAATTCCACTGACATTTTTAACAATATATTGTTAATTGCACATGAACACCCCATAACGGGGGCAGGGGTGCATATTGTTGTCACGTTTCGAAGGAGCAGTATTTCAGAACACTACTGGTACCATATGTACCACAAGTTAAACAAGTGAATACACATTTTCAGTAGTCTTACCCAGATGATTTTTTTTATATTTTGTTTTCCAGCTGAATATTAGAAATCCATTCTGGTATGTTGAATGATGTTGTGCTCTTTAAGAATCTGCTTGCCTTCAGTCATTGAAAGCACTGGCTACATTGATTTTTTATGTCTGCTTTCACCATGCTTTAGTCAGAAACTGGCCTTAGTAACCTCATACTAACTATATACAAGAGAGTCACTATTATGGCAAAGTGGCCAAAGGCAGACATGTTTCAATATTTTTAAGACAGGAAATAAATTACAGTCATGCCACATATGCCAACAAGAATTACTCAAGGACATTTTCCTTGGCTGCTGGCACTCTACTGTGGGCAGCAGAGGGGAGTATTTTAATCGGTGACATCATAGATCTATTTTTTTCTGACTGACTTGCTTCCAGCCCAGAGCAGATTCACTGACTGTGATTAAAGACAAATATAGGTATTGTTCTTAAAATATATCCCAGTATCACAAATATCATTAGCCACCCCTGCTGTTTGTCTGCCTAACACTTGAACATCTTGCAAAAGTGGGATTGTGATTTCTGACACTGTTCAAAAATGTTGACTAGCCTTGTGAACAGAAAATAGCTTAGGGAGTTAAGAACAATCTAGCCAGAAAAGAAAAACTGTTATAGTGCACAAAGTTTTGTAAGGTCACATTGTGCTCTTTTGTTCATCAGCATTTCCTTGCCACAAATCTGACTGGGCTTAAACACTTAACTTTCAACATAGTTAAGTATCTGTTTTAGCCTGAGTAAACATCACCGTGTGTGTGTGTGTGTGTGTGTGTGTGTGTGTGTGTGTGTGTGTGTGTGTGTGTGTGTGTGTGTGTGTGTGTATATATATATATATATGTATATATATATATATATATATATATATAAAACTAAACCAAGGTTTATAACTTTTAAATGATATAATTGTTGTGTTTGTAACACTACTTTATGTTACTACAAACTGGAGTGTTTAAAATCTGCAGCTTGTTTTTAAAGGCACTAAGAAAATTATTTAAAATGAATTAATGGCATATCTGTTTTCTAATGCACATTTAAATATATAATCCAAACTTTACTGATAAGTTTAAACCAGAAGTGCATTTCATCATTCATAGGGCTTACAATCATTAAAATGGGAACACATTCAAATACTGAGAAATGAAACTTTGTAAAATACTTCTTCATACTGCAGGGAACCACCATCACATGAGGTAATGAAAATCAAGGAAGCTAAATCTCTTACTCCAACAAGCACACTTTTACCAGACTGATGAATTTGTAAAGGGATTACATTAGTGACTTAAAATGCACACATACCCAGAAGTAGCAGTTTGACTGTCTTTGCATCCTTGTCAGCATCCTCTTGAAGTTTCTTTTCAAGTTCTTTGGACCTTTTGGCCAGTTCTTTGTCCTCCGCACTGGCACCACTCCCCATGTCAGCGTCCTGCTCCTCCACTTCTGATCCTTTACAGGTGAGCGGCTGTTAGAAAGAGGCAGTGGGACAGTTAGAGAAAGAAAGAGACAGAGAGACAGACAAACAGAGACAGAGAGAGGGATGCAAGAAAACAGCAAGGCAATAGCAAGCCCTTTCAAAATGTGGGCAGCAGCACCTACAAGCATAAATTGCTGGCTTCACTATGGCAAGTGCCAAGCAAGAGATGGATAAGAGGATAATAAAGCTTCTGCACTTCACTCTTTTTCTTTCTCGATCCCTTGTCCCTGCTCAGCACCCTAATTCCATTTGCTAACCCAATTTCTTAACAGGGATTGTGGTGTCTTCATCTTGCCATGTGATTGAGGAAATCCAATTAAAGTGAAGGACAAAAAGGTTAAGTAACCCTTTAAGATAACTATCCCAACACCCTATCCAGGCTCTCACTTCTTCATATATGATATCATGAGGAGACTGTTAAAGCTGAAAGCTCAACAGGTGCTTTCATTCTGTAGAAATTGCACAATGGAGTCTTCGGCCCACAAACACTGAATATGGTTGAAGAAAGCTGTCCTGCAGAGATAAGAAATTAGAGGGCATGCATGTTGATAAGAGTATACACAACAGACTCTCATGTTGCCAAGTACACAGTCTTACTGGGAACCAGCAAGATATTTTCACCTGTACTTGGTATAGTTGTATGCAGTCTGACAAGCACTACTCTGATAATTCTTTCTTTTTTTTTTTGTTTTATTTTATTTTTTTGTTTGTTTTCATGACTAATATAGTTTGGTGCTACAGTCACAAAAAATAGTATATTGGTTATATATTTTACTTTCTTAAGTATTGTCTTCGTCCATCACTTGTAATGAATCAAATTTATATCCCACGTCTCATTCACATAGTATGTGCTGCGTAACAGTTCTGTTGACATCCATAATAATAGCATTTCTTAACCTCCTGATATTATAGAATATTGTCTAAAATGTCAAAGTGCTGAACTGGATACTATAGTAAAAAAAAATTATGTAAAGCCCACCATTGCAAAAACATACTGCCAAGACACTGGAGATATTGATGCTTGTTTTTCCATGAGAAAGACTTGTTTATATAGTGGCTGTAGGTTTCAGTAAAGGTCCAAAGAAATCCATAGTTTTTTTGGCCGCATGTTGATTCTTTTCCTGTGTCGTAACTGCAGTGGTGATGTGTTAATGTTCAAAATATTTCCTTTCTATAGTGTTTTTTCCTACTCCATTCCATTTACAGCAAATTCCCCCACATTTGACTGTAGAAGATCACATTATCAATGATATTCTCTTGCTGATGTACTCTTTTACATTTGTTTGCTATCTGGGTATGTTTTGCCCTTTGCATGGTTCTCCAGTTTACTGTCTGCCTAGTAATCATGTCTTGTGAAATTATGTGCATAGCTACTTTAAGAATGCTTACGTTTAGTAATGAGGTGCAGCCTTCTGACCACCCACTAATAGTCTGCCTACCCCTGGCAAACTCCACAATTGCTGGACTAGAAAACAACAGTTTGGTGACCAATATGAACACAGGCAATGCCAATGGGACAAGCAGAAATGGCTGTGACATAAAGATGCTCCATTCACAATATGTTACACATACGTCTGCATTTTCCATTGTACAGTGGTAAAAAAGTCACAGCACAAATTCAAGAACGTCTGCTCATCATCGGTTTTCTCCATTAATTGCACAGTCTTAGGAAGGATATATTAATGCACTTAATATTTTTAAGAAGCATTATAGTTCTCTCACTGTCTTTCCCATTGTTACAAAGGACCTGTTGCATCACCTTAACTCCTGTCTTTCATACCTTTCAACCACATCTTGTCTGCTCTTTGCATTGTGCTTTTAGTCTTCCCATTCAATTCATATACCAGTTGTTTTCCTTATGTAGCACTGCTTACCAAATTTACTTATGTAGTGCATGAATGCCACAATCAAAGACCCTAAGGTTAATAAACTGATTAATGAAAAATACAGTGTTTGGTTTCCTTGTGTCAGTGTTTCAATCTCTCATTGCTTGATAGTTTAGCTATACTCTGCCTCACCTGTACTCCATGCAGTATTACGTATCTAGTGTATATGGATCTGAAAATTATAGGTGGCCTATTTAGTGTTTCAATAGCATATGATTTCAGACTAAAGTGGAAATAGAAATGGCAGGGCCTGTTTCATATGCGAGCCTACCATTTCAGCCCTATCACTCCCATTGTTTATTTACTTATTTATGTTTTTTTACTGGGAAAGTCTGACTGGAAAATAAAACTCTTAGTGACTATCCATGGAGAAAAGCTCCTTAGTTACATACGCAAATTATTACGAAAATGTGCAAAATATCTACCAAGCAAACATATTTATAACTTTATAATATAGACATCTCGAGATTTGAAATGATGAATTAACTGCACTGTGCAATACACATACATTAAAGTGAGTCTTTTATACCAAATTAATAGAAAGACAATTTTGGTGGTTGCACTTTTTTTTTTACATGAAAAAGTTACCTAACTGCAGATTTGGATGTGAAGTGTCACACACACATACATATACTCTTTTTCTCCATTATACACACTCATATGTTTCTATACATACATGTAACGTGTGCTACACACATGTACTTGATATATATATATATATATTTATTTATTTATTTATACACACCCACACACACACACACACACACACACACACACACACACAAATGGAAAAAGGGGTTGAAGATGGATGGATGGATATAGGATATAGTATGCACTATATACTGTATACTATATAAGCACCAGATATGCATCCCCCTCTGGAAGAATGTCACAGGAAAGCTTAAAATACCTTCTTATAAACAGTATCAGTGCACCTAGTTGATAGGGTTAAACTTTCTCTCTCTTCTTGCAGAGCAGTCCTGATTTGGGTGATCCTGTCCTGTGTGTTGTGGGGTGCATGATGATTATAAATGTGTTGATGCTTCACAAGAATTACAAGAAAAAAAATATTTTCTGACTTTTCCATAAATGTCACAGACATCTTTGATACTGTATTTAAGTAATTTTAATATATAACGTAGTATAAACAACAAACATTAAAAAGCTTAGCATTTCAATACTGTGATGCTGCTTATGTAAGTTTGTCAGAAGAGTTGACAACTGCTTTTGAACCCTTGACTGATCTAATTGCTTTGTTTTGCTATGAAAGGCATGGCTACATTGGAAGCAGCTGTGAATCAGTGTAAATGCTCTTGCAACCTGCAGTAAAGATGGTGGAAAACAGTTTCTCACCTCTCTGTATTTTATATAGCAGATGCTTAGCTCCCTATATCAAGATATAAGATTGCCAGCAGTACCTGACAAAAAAAACTATAGATTACTCTGTGTTGGTGGTATGTCATGCAGGCAGAGGCAAATTCATCTGCAAAATATGTGAGAAGTTAAACTTTAAAAAAAAAGTGGGCAGACTTTCCTTTCCTTTGATTCCAAGACAAGGAAATGTAAGTTTTATAAAGTAAAAAAATATTTCTGGTACTTACACAACATTGGAACCCTATTGTACAGAGAAAAATATTCTAAGACTTGAGTTAAATTGCAGTAGAAGGTGGAGTTTTCCTTTAAGCTTGGTGTCCTTCTTTTGCTTATCCAGCTCCTGCCTACACCCTTTAATAGGTCCATGTGCTGGTTCTTACAGTGGGTATCTGCCATCATAGCTAAGCATATACATTGATGTAGACCTCAAGGCTCTTTCGTCTCTGTCTCTGGGTTGAAACGATGTCTCAGTGACAGTGATGATGGTGATGATGAGATGATGATGATGACCACTGACTCTTAAAACATTATTGTAGTATCTATACTCCTTTTCACTAGTGCAGAGGTCCAATGCATGTACCAGAAGAGGGATATTACATTACTATGGGTTCCTGAGATGTTTGGAATAATTATGCAAGTCAACAAATGATGGATGGCCATACCCAAGTTTTGCATTTACTGCAGAGCACCCATTGAAGTAAGTAAGACCCAGAAAGTAGTAAAAAGGGTAGGGTTGGCTTTGTGATGTTGATGAAGATGGCATTTGCTGAGCAGTCTAGCAGTCAGGGTTTGCATCTTACACAAGGAATACTTAGTCAAAGCCTATGAGATTGGTTAGAAGTATTTTTGTAGATGCTTTTTGTTTTCTGTTAGAATGAACAGTGTGGCTTGCAATGCTCCTCAAATGTCACCCAGTAATAACTTAGCAGTAGTGCAGCTGGTGGGATATGCGACTGTCCTATAGTGCATCTGACCACTTATTAGGTGAGGGAATACACTGTGGACACCGAATATTTGGGGTCGGGGAAAAGTGTTGACACTAGGACAAAGGAATGAGGATGTATTCATGACAGCTGGAAGGAGAAAGCTTTACAACAAACAGGTGAAGTACCATTTTACAGAAATGGTAGTGGTGCCTTGGGTAAGCCTGCTTAAAAGTGGCAGATCGTGGTCCTTTAGTGGGGTGTGAAAAGAATGGGAATGATAAGATGGAGTTGGAAGTACAAGAAGAGGAGCAACTGTGTGTGGGATGACTGCAACACTAACGACTCATGCATTAGGATGTTTTGTGTGCATGAAGACTAGAAAAGACGGGAGAGAGGAAAAGAGAAAATAATCGGCACAGATGTCAGCCATTTTGTCAAATTCCCCAGCTCACAGCACGAGGGTAATGCTTACCTGCCAACATCCTATGATCCTAGATTCATTCATTTCACTTCTGCTTTATCTGTTTCAAGGTCACATGGGAGCCAGATCGTATCCCTCGACTTACTGAAAACAAGACAGATAAAGTAATATGCCACTCTATTGCAGAAAATGAACACACATTACTTCAACAAATTTGGAGGATCACTATTTCACCTACAGTTTGTATCTGGGATGTGAGAATAAGCTGTAAAATCCATTAAAAACCTACATGAATGCAGGGAGAACATGCAGACATTGTACAGAAAGCACTCCAACCAAGAATTTAACTAGAGACCTCAGAGTTATATGGAGCAATGTTAACTACTGCACCACAGTTCTACCCCAACATCTCAAATTTCAGGAGTGATTCCTCAATAGAGAATGCAGGCTGCTTAGAAATAAAAAATCAGGAGTGAGCACACTGAAAGATTGCTGGGAACCTGGAGGACTGAGACAGATAACATACATAAGAAATATAAAAAACAGTGAAGAAAAACATTGCTGATACAGTGATAATATTCTTTAAGAACTGTGTTTGCTATTTTTTTTTACATGTCAGGTATTAAATTAAAGGAGTTATTGGGACTACATGACAGAGATAGAAAACGACTGAAGCAACTGAAGTATGCGAACAGGACAGCAAACAGCATATTTATTCAGACCTACCTTGCCTGCGACACAGAACTGCATATTCTGTTTGTTGAAAATTCCACTCAACCTCCATATTAACATTCATTTTAGTTTCTTTATATCTCTATATTACCTTTTATTGTGCTGGAAAAAAAGGACTGCTTATCTGCTTGTTTTGTCTAACCAGAATCCCTTTGTAAATGAATTTCTCTAAAGCAGGGGTCTCAAACTCAGATGACTAGTAAATTCAAGGGCCACAATCTCCAAAACTAAAATAAATGTAAGGTGTGTAGGTAGAAAAGTACTGTCATCACTTCCCTCATCTATAACAATGCCAGTTTAAGGGCTGCTTGAGATCTGAGGGATGTGAGTTCGAGACCATTGCTCTAAAGAATCTATTTCAGATAAAGCACTCAAATGCACTTATTAAAATTGGTTTGTCTTATCAAAGGTCTAGTCATACATACAGCTAGCAGTCCTGAATTACAGAAAGTTAGTGTAAGAGCCACTGAAGGCCAACAGTGACACAAGAAAGGAAAACAGTAACGGACATTGCGTGCATCTAACAAAGTTAAATTAATGTAGCTGTGAAACATATATCACAGTTAATGAAGAAGGCATTTGCATCCTGCTACTCTGAAATTCAAATAAGAATGAAAACACAAATAAACACATACTATACCATTTTAGATGAGCATTTCATGCACATCAGAAAAGATAAAATACTCAGCTGTTCACAGTGACCGGCCCACAATTTAGTCTGGACTGTTTATATGAGACAGAGCTAATGCGTAGGCCAAGGCTTCTGGTATTTTTGCTGATGAATCTATAGGCAATGTCATGGTGGTTAAAATGATCATCTAAAACTGAGCAGACACCGGAGAGACATGCAAAGACAAAGGCATGTTTTCCTTATATTTCAACAGGCATCCACTTGGACAGCTTACTTTTGCAGGTGGTGAAGTGCACTGACAGTTGAAGCCACAGGTGCCTGTATCTGTGCACTGGCAGTCTGCAAAGAAAGGACAAAAGTTCCTTGGTCTAAAGATAAGACATAATTATTTAAAGCTATGTGAGCTTCAGGAAGAGGCATTAAGACCTGCTTTGTCTGAAGAACACAGTATTTATTTTTAAGTATTTTTTTACTGTTCTTTATTCTTTTTATGAGGCAGATGTTTTTCTCTTATGGAGCACTGGTTTATTTTTTATTTATTTTATTTATTTATTTTACATTTGTTGACCGGGCTAGTCTAGCTGGATACATGTCCATTTTCAGTAGAGGCCCGGGGAGAAAAGCTCCAAGAAACATAAAAAATTAATTAATATAGAAGTTATGACAGATCAATATAAAAAAGACAATTTTTACAAGTATATAAGTAATAATGTTTTTTTTTTATTACAAATTATAATACTCGTAGTGATTAATAAAATAAGCATTAATTCCGTAGAGGGTAATGTATAAGAGAGGGTGCATTATACATATATACATAAGTTTTAGATGCAATAACGTAGTAAATTGAAGCATTAAGGGAAGATTGTGAAGGATGTGGAGTGAAAATTAGTAAAAGGAAAAAGTTAGTTGGTCTAAAGGTAAGACATGATTATTTAAAGCTATGTGAGCTTCAGGAAGAGGCATTAAGACCTGCTTTGTCTGAAGAACACAGTATTTCTTTTTAAGTATTTTTTTACTGTTCTTTACTCTTTTTATGAGGCAGATGTTTTTCTCTTATGGAGCACGGTCTGCATAGGGCATCTGTTTGAGGGCGGTAATCCTCTTTGTGAGGTATTTCTGCGGCCTTTGTTTAGTCTTAGTTTAACATTCTGCTGTGGAACAGTTACAGTCGTCAACAATCTGCTGAAACATGTACAGGTCTGAATGAAAAGGCCTTTTCTAACTGTACTGAGTGGCCCTTCACTAACATGGTTTTGCTTCTGGCTGAGTCATTCTGACTTGCATTGTGAAAATATGCATGTATTTCACCTTCTCCATCTTGAGAATTGTGTAGGTAGACAGTTCTGTAAAATTTGGCTGTGTGGCTATTTCCATTCAAAGTAAATGTTCAATGTACTTGCTTTAGGCACTTCTTTGTTTCTTCTTTTTCATTTTTAATATATCTTCTGCCAAAAGTAAATTGTCAGATCCTTTTGGAGAGAAGTGACTAGTTTTGCCAGATCGAGTTGCAGTATAGCAATGATCTCAAGAAAGGTTATGAATCATGTGTAGATTAACTGTTTGACCTTTGCTGATTGCACCATGAGATATTTTGGTACTGTGATATTTTCCTTCACAATGATGTAGCCTGAATTATTTAGTGGGACCCTGCATAACTCTCCCATAATTCTTTGCATTATGGAATATGTAATTGTGTTGTTCTATAGAATGTTGGCATATGTCCAGTGTGTCTAGAATAATCCCTGGCCCTGAGAATTTAATTTAAGGCTTCACTGTAGTTTCCTTATTTACCGTGCCATGTAAACAAGTAGCTTACATTGGCACAAGTCTCGCAATGTTTTGTATCTTGAAAAGTACTATTGAGAAGTGTCGATGCTTTGTAAAAAGGTCACAGCCAGAGTTTTTTTACTATTATTTCAAAATGGCTAGGACAATGTAAGCAAACACCACTTTTTGTAGCAAAATAAAAGGAATATTAGTGTAATTCTAATGTACAAAGTAACTAAGAAGAATGCCTGGCAAAGTTTGTTGTGGATAACATACAGTATTTTTAACAAATAATAGCAGACATTTCTATTTATTACAGACATGAGTGATATCCTGCAGCTGCAAGCTTTTCATTTTCTTTATTGGTCATATCCCAGAGCTCCAAGCTTTTTAAGAGGCCATTATTTGATTATATCGCAGACCTACAACATTTATAGCAGCTCTTTATTGGGTTATATCGTAGAGCAACAAGGTTTTCAACAGCTCTTTAACATGAGGCATAATGGCATTTTGCAGAAGCTACACGCAGAACTAAGAGAACAAAGATGCAGTCTGAAAACAGCACAGCCTAGGCCTGCCTTATTTATCCCTAATGACAGAAGAGAGAATAGAGTACAACGCCCCTTTTGGTATGCACCTCACAAAACATCTACAACAACTGGAAAGGCCGCAGAAATACCTCACAAAGAGGATTACTGCCCTCAAACAGATGCCCTACACAGACCGTCTCAAAAAACTCCAGCTTTACTCTGTCTCATATCGCCTACTCAGAGGCAATCTCTGCCTAACATACAAAGCTATGTCAAACCCAGAGCTGTTGGACATGCTCCAGTTAAAGAAATCCCAAGCCCTCCGAGCTACATGCTCTAGGGACCTAAACCTTGTCACCACAATAAACAGAACGTGCTGGAGGGATATATTCCTGTCCCAGAGACTTCCCATACTCTGAAACAAACTACCTATATATATCAAACAAAGCTCCTCATTAGCACTCTTCAAGAAAAATCTTGATGATTGGATGGGAGATAGGAAATTCACCCCGGGGATCACTTCTGTGGCTATGCTTGATAGGGGCACAGGAAAATAATTTTCTTGGGTGGCAAAAGCCAAGGTACCGTTTGGATAGGCTTATATAGGCCCTAGGGCCAATAGCATAGTACCTACCTATGAACCTATAAGAAGGCCATTTCAGCAGAAAGGATTTACTGAAACATCACTGCCGAACTCATTTTCACAGGGATACAGTATAAGGAAATTGTGACAAATAAAGTTTAATGGGAGGACATGTTGTTACTGGTAACAATCAGATAGAAAGGATTGCATTCAAAGGCCACTATATACAGTAAGTCTATCAGTTAGTGCATATGATTAAGGCTTTTGAGTATAGTCAGGGGTACAAGGTTTGATTCTTTCTCCCTCCACTTATCTGCTGTGTGACTGTACTTAAGAAATAGAAGATTAAAAAAAACATAGGAATCTTTATCCAACTTCTTCCTTCAGTATCTTATTTTGGATTCTGTATGACATGCTGTTGAAAAGCTATTAATAACAAAAGCTATATTGTTAAAAACAGCCATCAGCTAGATTTGTTTCTTACTTCCCTAACGCAATATGAAATACCAGGAGAGGTTTGCCATTTCATTGTAACTTGCCACATGCTTCTCCTCTCTTTTATTATATTTTTGAAGTGTAAAATGGGCCTTGTCCATTTGAAGATTCCAGGTTAACATAAACACATGCAATTATCTATGATAGTTCTTGTCTTTGTTTTCTTTGTAAAAAATTATTTTCACTATAATGAAGGTTTCTGAGAAGGAGAAGAGGAATTTCTGTTGATCTCTTTATCTTTATCACAGAAGTGACATCTGATTTCCCAGTTAATAAGCTATCGTAATCATCCCTGACAGCTTAAATACACCCCTCCCATTCCCAAATCTTTAACGACTCACAAGAAGAATATAGAAAGTTAATCAGGGTCCCTGCCATCCTCTTCAAATCTTATTAGCTTATAACTCCTGTGTTTACTTCCTTCCTTTTCCTGGCTCTGATTGGTGAATCTTTTACTTAGTCTTTGATGAGATTACTGCTGAAAAGCACCACTGTCCCCTCCAGCCTGGAGAGACTTTGGTTTGCTGAATGAAAAAGGAAGGTTTTATGTGTTTTATAAGAAGTTTAACATTCAAAGCCTGTCTTTATGTCACTGACTTTACCACTTCTGCAAACATTTAAGGGTTGTCTCTGTTCCTGCGTAAGTCACAATTTATCCCATTTTACGCACACACACACATAAGCAGTGTGTGTGTGTGTGTGTGTGTGTGTGTGTGTGTGTGTGTGTGTGTGTGTGTGTGTGTGTGTGTGCGTGCGTGCGTGCGTGCGTGCGTGCGTGTGTGTATGCGTGTGTGTATGGGTTATGTTCCTTCATTGCAAATGCATATCGAACCAGGAGTGACTCAGCACAAATGGTTGTGATAAGGAATGAAATAGTCATGTGCCACAAGAACAATGCAGCCTCAGTACTTTGTCATGTGCCACAAAAAGAACAGTGCAGACACGGTACTTTGTCATGTGCTACAAAAAGAACAATACAGACACAGTACTCTGCATGACACATTTGCTTGGATTTTTAAGTGAATTAATAGTAACAGCCACTGTGCTACTTTGTGGATGCCCAGTAGTGTAATGATTGTGTGAAGATTTGTAGTCAATGCTACACTTTATCTTTGACTTATACTGAACGGTTCAAAATCTTTGCCTTTGTGAATTCCATATACCTAAATAAAGTAATTTAACTTCAGACAGTTACTGATATTAGCTTCTAGTTGCAGATTTAATAGATTTTATAGAAACAGTCTCAACTTTTCTGTCAGACCATTTTCAGTGTTTACATTTTGAAAGAGCTCCTTTCTGAGCATGCTTTTATATTGTCCAATGCAAATTAGCTAAGTACAAATTCATCAGTGGCAGAGGTGATGAAATAATGCATTGAAAAGACTTAAAGTCCCTTGGCTGGGTTACCTGATCTTGAGTCACAGTTGCTGAACTTAACAGCACAAGATGGCAGTTGTTCATGCTTGCATCATGTACAAGTTTACTTGTTGTACTTGTATGTTAGCATTTAGTGGGTGGTCCACTCTCAAAGACTCCGAGCAAATATCAGTCACTGACAAGCAATGAAAAACCTCTCTTGTTGTTTTTCTGAGGTGTAGCACCCCTGAGGTCAGAATAGTAAAATAAAGAGTTATGGATGGCAAAGTGCCCTAAATGGAGGTACAGGCTGGGGTGCTCTTTTAGCTGTTTTAATTTGCTCATAATATGAAAAGCTTGAACGTATGTGTTATGAGTATGTGTGTATTCAGTTGTCAGTAACAGACTGTTGCCAGTATATGAGCCTGGATGTGTCAAGTAATGCATCCTCTGGGAAAAAAAAAATATTTTCTGAGTTATATCATATATCACTCCAGAAAAACAATTCACTTTTGCTTCATTAGGTGCATTTTTATATTAACTGTTTCCACTTTACTTTCTTTGTTTTTATTTGTAAACAGAATTTGTATCTTCATCCACTGATTATTTGCTGCTTCAACCTATTGGGACATGGTGAGTGCCAAATAACGAATTCTGAGACAGTATGCCTTACAGTTTGGCTCATACCACTCATAAGTTTATAGGCATATACAACACAATCAGTCGGACAGCTCATTAGGACCCTAGCCAGTGTAACTGTGACCACTTGTTCTTTCTGTTCCTCAGGGTTTTTGGTGCTATGAGAGCCTTTTTGTAGATTGACAGCAATTTCAGTGACTGCCATTTCAAAGAAAATGTTTCGCCAAAAGCAGTTTCACTGGCAGTGGAGAATTCTTTTTTTTCCACTGTTGTATGACCTTGTACAAGGTATATTTAAATGGGTGTGGTGGTGAGGATGTTCCCCCATATGGAGGGGGGGTTGCTGAGGTGTCGCCCCCTGCAATAAAACATTAACTGTAAGTGTCAGTGTATATACACACACACACACACACACACACACACACACACACACACACACACACACACACACACACACACACACACACACACACAAACACACACACACACACAAACACACACACACACAGGTGTTCATAGGTGTGTTCATAGGTTCATAGGTGTATGTACTATGCTAATGGCCCTGGATCCTTTACAAGCTTAACCCATTGGATTACACTGGCATCGTGCCACCCAACCTTAGTTCCTAGTGCCTCTGTCAAGTGATCCCCGGTGTGAATTTTCTGTTTCCTATCCACTCATCAAGATTTCTCTTGAAGAGGGCCAGTGAGGTGTTCTGCTTGACATGTATGGGAAGTCTATTCCATAACATGGGCAGTCTCTGGGTTATGAACCTCTCCCTCCAGCATGTTCTGTTGATTGTGGTAATGAGGTTGAGGTCTCTGGAGCGTGTGCTGCAGAGGGATTGGGATTTCTTTAGATGTAACATTTCTAATAGAGCTGGGTCAGACATGCTTTGTAAGTCAAGCAGAGACTGCCTCTAAGTAGGTGATATGAGACAGAGAATAGTTGGATTTTTTTGAGTCTGTCCATATAGGACAAATATTTAAGGCTTAGGATCCCCTTTGTGAGGTACTTTTGGGGCCTCTCCAGTTGTTGCAGGTGCTTAGTGAGGTACATGCCAAATGGGGCATTGTACTCGATGACTGGCCTAATGAGGGAAGAGTAGAGGGAGACAATGACCTCTTTCTTCCTGTATGCAAAATCCTTAGTAATGAGATGTGCCACATAGAAGGACTTTCTGACCACGGTGGCAACGTGGTGGTCAAAAGAGAGGTTGCTGTTAACCTGTTTTCCCAGATCTCTTATAACACCTTCTGTGTTCAACAGACTACCATAAATGTGGTAATTCAAGGGAACCGGGTTTTTCCCAAAGGGGATGAAGACACATTTTTTGGCATTGAGCTAAAGGCATGGTTCTGACACCAGCTGTTGGTCTCATTGAGGCCTTTCTGCAGGATGTCAACATCACTTGGAGAGTTAATATTAGCTCCCAACTTGCAATCATCTGCAAACTTTGTCAACCAGAGTCCCTTCATGTTGTCCTGGACTTCAGAGAAGTAGATACCAAACAGGAGAGGACCCAGGACCAAAACCTGTGACACTCCACCCATGACTGGTCGGCAGTCTGACTTGGAGTCAGCTACTTTCACACTGTGGATTCTATTTGTGAGCCAGTTTGCAACCCACCTAGTGATATGGGGGTTGATGCCTAGCTTAGTAAGTTTTTCTGTGATTCCTGAGTGGGGAATGGTATCAAAGGCCTATCAAGGAAGGCTGTATGAACCACCTTACCTTTATCCACTGGCTGAAAGAAGTTGACCAAGTTGAGCAGGCCTGATCTACCTTTCACAAAACCAAACAGTGTAGGATCCAGAGTTTGGAGATTCCCTATATTCTTGTTTATTAGGTCCATGATGATGCGTTCCATAGCTTTGCATATCAGACTTGTCAGGCTAATGGGGTGATAGTTCCTGAGGTCTGAAGTCACTCCTCCTTTGTGGAGAGGGATGACTGTAGCAGTGCGCCATTCGGTAGGGACAAAGCCTGAGTGAGGTGAGGCTGTGATTGAACAGGGCACACAGGTGAGGTGCCAGTTCACTCTATAGTTCATGTTGAACACAGCCAAGGATACTGTCAGGTCCCATAGAAGCTGTATTCTTGACCTTGGACAGTGCTGTTTTAACCTGTGCAGCAGTAATACTGGATGCCTGGCAACCTACTGGTATTGTGATTGGTCCTTTGGGGGGGGGGGTAAAGTTAGCACTGAGTCTGTCTGCCAGTATATTTGCAATATCTGTTGGCTCAGTATAGGAGGTACCATTGTGCAGCAGCTCAGAGCAAATCTGGGTATTGCCATGGAGATTCTTTACATAACTATAGAAGGCCTTGTGGTTGTCTTTACTATCTGCTGCAATTCTGTTTTCATAGCTAGCTTTAGAGGATTTGATGAGTGATCTCAACCTTTTGTTGAGGCTGATAAGGGAGTTTTTCCAGTCTTGGGACTTCACCTTATTCCGCATCAGTTTCCCCCTTCTTTGTAGAATTTGTTTATGGCAGGGGACCACCAGACTGGCTTCCTTTTTTTTGAGGAGAGTGTCTTAGTTCTATTGGGTATGGCGAGATCCATGCATTGGTGTACAATTTGGCAGTCATGCAACTATTCTCCATTTGCATGGGTGCTGTGAAGTTAGCCACCTCTGTTTTTAGGAGCCCAAAGTTAACTTTGGAGAAGTTTTTCATGGTGTTTACCTTTGTTGAGGGGGGTGGGAGGGATGTGGATTTCCAAGGTGATTAGCTTGTGATCGGATCTAACCAGGGAGGAGTTGAATATTGGTGTAGAGCAACTCTCGCCCATGTTAGTAATGACCAGGTCAAGGATGTTGCTACCTCTAGTGGGGGTAAGAATGAGCTGATCCAGGGCATGGGAATTAATGAACTCCAGGAAACATTGGGCAAGTGTACTGGTATGTGAGTAGTTTTCCCAGTTAATGGAGGGGTAGTTGAAGTTGCCCAGTATGAGTGTTAGGTTGGACCCTAATATTCTTCAGGGTGCTTAGGAATGTGGAGTGTGAGTCTTGGGACATGGTTGGGGACCTATAGCAGGCTACGACCTGAATCGCTGTCTTACCCAATGTTAGCTGCACCTGAAGTATCTTAGATGCGTTATGTTGGGCTACCAGTCTGGAGGTGTGCACATCATTTATGAATATGGAAACACCACCGCCTTTGGAGCTTCGGTCCAAGTTCTGGGGCTGAAAGGTGTGGAATGTGTCGTAGCCTGGTAGTGCAGGGGTGCTTTCTGCTGCTTTGAACCAGGTCTCTGTTACAGCACAAATGTCGATGTTCTCCATTTTAAGGACTACTTTGAGTGAGTGCATTTTGAGATTTAGACTTCTAGCATTGAGCAGCATGACCCTGAAACTGCATTTATTTGTAGCTGTTACAGTGGTAATTTGGTCTTTGGAACACCGCCTAAAAAAGGGTGGCAAGAGCCTTGGCCAGTATCCGGAAGCCCAGGGGTGACAGATGCAGGCCATCTCTGGCAAAGCATTGAGGTCTGTCAAGCACGTCATCCCAGGCAGATACTGGATCCCCTTAGAATGACACCAGAAACTTAGCCAATTGTTGAAATCAATCATTTTCTGCATGTACTTTGGTATCATTCTGGGTGATGGTAGGATGCTGCTCAGAGCTAGAGTCATACCTGCCTGGGCTGCATAATCCAAGAGCTCCTCCATGTCCAGGGAGGTACATCTCAGGTCATTCACGCCCACATGTACAGTGACAGAGTCATATTTGTATCTGTTGTTAAAGGACCTGAGTGCATGCGTTGTGTTGGATCCTGGCACCTGACAGGCAGCTGACTGTTACTTTCTCCATATTCAAGCTAGTGAGTGATATGTGTGTGTGTGTGTGTGTGTGTGTGTGTGTGTGTGTGTGTGTGTGTGTGTGTGTGTGTGTGTGTGTGTGTGTGTGTGTGTGCGCGCGCGTGTGTGTGTGTGTGTGTGTGTGTGTGTGTGTGTGTGTGTGTGTGTTTGTGTGTGTGTATAGCTCGCATTTAATGGCTGTTTTTTTTTTGTAAAGAAGAAACATCTTTATTGAATTATCATGTATAACATAGGCAATCATACTTTTATATAAATGAAAACAAATCATATTGACATAATTTTATTGCAAATATACATCACAAACCATATTGACAATTTTATTTGCAAACATTGTACATCACTTATGATCTATCCAGTCATTGTCAGTCAAACATTACACAAGTCATTCAAATGCTTCCTTCTATTTAACCCTGTTTCTCCTCTGCATGTGTTGTTCCCACAATTTCCATTTTCTCCTATCCTTTCCTAAAGAGCACAGTTCCAGTTGTTTTATCTCAGTTACTTTATTCACTACTTCTAGTAGAGTTGGCTTAGTTTTTGATTTCCATTTTCTAGTAATTGCTTTTTTTGGCAGCCACAATAATTAGACTCAAGAAGGCCTTACTATATCTAGGCAATTCCAATTCAGTATCATAGCTCAAAAAACAATTTCCTTAGTTACACCAAACTGCACACCCAGTATCTTTGACAGAGCTATCTGTAGGGAATTTTTAAAGTCTGACAACTCATTACACTCCCAAAAAATATGTTCCCAATTACCTCTTTCTTCCATATCACACCTCCAACATTTGCTGTCTACCTGAGGAAAAATTCTTTGGAATCTACTTGGGCTAAAAAATAGCTATGTAAACACTTCTAAGTTTGTTTGTTTGTGTCTTTCGGCTTTTCCCGGTTAGGGGACGCCACAGTAAAGATCCTAAATCTAGACTATGTTCCATATTTGGGGAGACATACATATATCCTCCCATTGTTTCTTTGTGAATTCCTTATCCAGTCTCTCTTCCCAGTTGTGTCTAACCTCCTCTGATTGATTCTTATAGGTATCATGCAATATTTTATATGCTCGACTAATTATTCCTTTTTTAACAGGAGCTTCTGTTTTAAAGTCTACTAAAACTGTACCAGTGCTGGTCCTTCACTTAGGATCCCCCTAATTCTTTCTCTTTGCCTATACTCTGATTTCAGTCCTTGATAGGGAAGACAATCTCTAGCCTGCAGTCTAAATAAATTCTTGGCCTCTTCACATTCTAATACCTTTCCCTCTCTAATTATTTGCTTCCAATACCTTGGTCCATTTGCCTGTTTTCTCCAATAAAGTCCAGCCCCCTCTTGCCTATACTCTGTATCTCTCCTTGCAGCCATCCCTTTTGGAAGAATCTCCTTTCTCCATTCCCATGTTGGCTTAGTTCTTAGAATACGTTCTACTACTTTACAAATATAATATTATGTATGGTTATTGTTATTCTCCTTAAGGATCTGCATCCACAATCCCAGTTTCTCCTTGTTTCTTGAGCTCCCCTCCTGTTTCATCATCTTCCCTTTCCACTTTGAATTATAGGTTTCTGCTTGTACTATGTATAGGACCCTTAACTGTGTAGCTCTGAAATACCCCTTCAAATCGGGTAATCCCAAACCACCTCGTTCATTTGAAAGAATCAGCTTATCCCATTTGACTCTAGTTGTCCTTCCATCCCAGATAAAATCCTTGGTATCCACAACTTCTCCTTTGGTTGATAAAAATATGCCTGACCTATGTAGAAAACTAAAGGGACTAAAACATTTAAACTGCTTGTATCTTGCAATCCATACCCATATAACAGAGCTTCCAATTTCTCAGTTTTTGTATTATCTTTTGTATAGTCTCTTCACACATATGGTGATAACAAATGCAACCTACTGGTTTACCTTTGCAATCACTTTAGTTAGATTATTTGAGGTAGAGATGACTGTCATCACCAATAAGGTTCTTCAATGGTTTTTGTTTTCAACAATCTCATAAGTGATGATTCACTATATACTCATTATACACTCATATTTATAAGGATAGAGAGACAGATAGATAGATAGATAGATAGATAGATAGATAGATAGATAGATAGATAGATATATAGATAGATAGACAGATATATAGATAGATAGATAGATAGATAGATAGATAGATAGATAGATAGATAGATAGATAGATAGATAGATAGATAGATAGATAGATAGATAGATAGATACATAGATAGATACATAGATAGATATGAGAATATTACTTAACGTTGATGTGCACTAACAATGGCACAAATTATATTGATATAGGCATGTCGGGAACACACTTAGCTAAAATCTGAACTTGCCAAAACTACACTAATTGCTAAAGAGAAGAAGGGAAAAAACAGTCTTCTTTTGCAGTCATCGAAAAAAAAAAAAAGAATAAAATGACCATTAACTTGCAAGAATACCCTATTAGCTTAATGGCACTGTTAGAGAAAGGAGTTATTAGTGATGTAAAATGTAAGGTTGAGCTTAGGGTTTTGTCTCTTTACACCACCTTATTCATATATGTAAGCCTATTCCTGCCCCTAACCCCTACACTATGTGCTATATTACTAAAACCCCTTTCCCTAATAGCACCACTAAATAAGGCGCACACACACACACACACACACACACACACACACACACACACACACATATATATTTCACACATAACAGTGCACAAGCACAACATAAAATCTATGGCCACCCCTAGCCTTTATTCTAACCTTATTCCACAGACACTTGCACATTTCTCCTCAACCCTCAGTTTAAATTTTTTGTCATTATTCAGCTGAGTGCCTTGACATGAACTGTTCATTTCCATTGTTTTAGTCCTATCCCATCCACAAGAATGCATTTTAACTTATTTCCAGATTGACACTAGTCTTGCTTCATAGTAAGTATTCCTACCCCATCTCTGCAACTGGCCATTCTGTCTCCATAGTTGGAGTTCTATTAGTGATGTTACCATAATCAGCACTCCTGATTTATTTCTGTTTAGCAGATTTAGTTTTAAGCCTACTATAATGCTTTGATCTGATTCCATTACATATTCATTGTCTTGCTTCTAATTATTACAACCTCCTTTTCCTGTGTGGTTTTACAATGCAAATCATGTTGTAATCATAACTGCGTGGTTATTTACATTTTTACCTTGTTTCACCTGCAGTACTACCAGCCGCAGGTATCACTGGAAATGGGCCTGTCAACTGTGACTATTTCAGTAGTATTCAGATTATGACACTAGTTTATGCACTGTTCCAAATCAAGGGAGATGCCTCAGCATTCGTGCAAAAATGTGCACTGCCTCTGCCGGAACTGGTGAACTATGCTACTTTTTTATTTAATCAAAGCTCACATAAAATCGACACTCACTGCCTTGGATCAGATAGTTATTGACGGGTATTCATTTTCATTTCATATCTAACTCATTCCCACTCAAACATTTTGCATACACATGAAACTCTCAAGCTCTTCAGAACAAAACCCATTAATTGACCTAATTTCACCTCATGGTTGGAATCGACCCCTTTCAACCTGTTCCTTTCAACACCTGCTTCTATTTTCTTATGTCCTTCTACTGTAATACGTATTTGCTTTCCTCCATTGTGCAATTCAGTATGCTGTTAGATTCACTCCACTTAGAAGTCTGTAAATCCTTAACAAGACTGTTTAAGAAGTCACTGAATAGAGAGATGATAACAGCAGGCTGGAGGGAGGTAGCAGTAGTAGCATTTCCCAAACATTGCACTGTATCAAACCCTATTAACCACAGCCTAGTGAGCCACATCTCAGTGGCTAGAAAGGTAATGCACAAAATTGCAACAGACCACGCAGAGAAATGTCTGAGATTCACTAACCTGCAATAATATAATCAGTATGAATCCATTAAAAAGAGGCTTTGCCATAGAAATGTCTTACAGCTGTGCAGTGTACAGCACTAGAGATAATCATGGGTAATAACTCACTAATTAAGTGCGTAGACTTCATTAAAGTATTTGACCCTCTTCCTAGGCAAACTGCCAGTACTAGAATAAAGAGAAAACATTATGGTATATGGGGCGTATATTTTTTGCTGAAAAGTAATACAGACTATTGTGTTTAAAGGAATGCTGCTGTTGATGTGGACACTTGACAACAGTCCACCACAGGGAGACTTCCAGCCTTACTACAAGGACCTTTCTTTATAAATATATTTTCATCCGCTATGAAGATAGTGCTAAGTAGGACAAATAACCACAGCAAAGGCTTAACAAAACAGATGGAGTGGGTGATAGCTTTCTCTTCTGATTTAGTGCTGGAATACACAGAGTACCTCATCTGAGTTCAGCCAGTCCAAAAAGGAGTTTCCAGTTTGGGGTAGTTACAGTATAGGATGTATACTCAGACAAGGCCCCAAGGGTCATGATTACAACAGATGTAACTACACAAGGAAATGTGATGTCAGTGGCATAAGCTAAAAAAAATTACGCTCTGTACATTTCCACCAAAAAGAAATAATGACAGCACCATAGCACAAAATGGCAAGACGGGTTTTAGACTATTGTTTGTTTTTCTTGAGGGCACGTAGCTTACTAGGAATTAAGTTAATGCAAATGGTGCAAACAAAACACCACAAGAAAATGAAAGAAATGGAAAGCAAAGACTTGGATGAAAGGGTGAAAGGTATGAATATGCACAATTGAATGAGAGAAATAAGACAGAAGATCTCACTTGAGGCCACAGAGTGAACACAGAAAAATTAATATAGTAGAGTTCTGTAACATCTTAGCATTACAATTGATGGCCTTGCCTTCACTTCTGTAGTATTCGTTACTTGTGGAATTACCTGCCATAGAAGCCCTGATGTCGACCAGCATACCAAAGCCTACTGTTGCTTTAAGGTATGCCGAACATCACCCATACGCTGCTCGTGTAGCATAGGGCATAAAGGTGACTTTCAGATGTACCATACTCAGAACTGATTGCCCCAGTAGGAACAGCAGTCTAAGGAAATCCAGGAGGTAACCAGTACATCCAGGAAGGAAAAGGAGTAGGGGGAACAAAAGAGGGAATGAATACTGCAGCAGTGAAGGCAAGGGCATCTAATGTTATGGTAAGATTTTACACAACTGTATTATGTCCTTACATTCACTGCTGCTGTATTCATTGCTTGCAGGAGAGTGCCAAAGCTCAGGAAGAAACTTGAGAGGAGGAAGGAGCAGTAGGGCCCTCCAAGAAGCCATGAAGAATGGCCCTAGCAAAACCAGCTCTGGTGATACCATCCAACTTGTAGTGGTTGGTTAAGTATGCACAGAAGTCCAGGTAGCTGCTTCAAGAATAGAATTAGTATCTAAGCCCTTGAAAAAAGCACCACAGGAAGCCACAGCTCTGGTAGAATGAGCCTTAAAAGAAGAAGGAAGGCTCTTACCATGAAAAGTTTAACAAAAAGAAATAGCTTTTGAAATCTAGGAAGAAATAGTTTGCTTGGATACAGCTAAAACTAAGAACCTAGGATGAAAAGAAACAAACAACTGATCAGATTTTCTAATAGTCCTAGTCTTAGCCCAGTAAAATCTGAGTTGTCTATGCACATCCAGAGTATGCAGCACCCTCTCACTGTTAGATTGTGGGGAGGGAAAAAAGTAAGCAAACAAGTGATTAAGTGACAACTCAGTAACCACCTTTGGCATATAAGATGGATTAGTATGCAAGGACCCCTGTCCTCATGAAATGTCAAAAAAGGAAGATAAGCCATAAGAGCATGCAACTCAGGCACCCATGTGGCAGAAGTAAGAGCTAACAAAAGAACAGTCTTCCAAGAACAAAGTTGCAAGGAAGCTGAAGCAGCAGGCTCAAAAGGAGTCTGAGTTAATTTTTCCAAAACAAAATTAAGATCCCAGGGAGGAGGAGCAGGCTTCCTGGGAGGTCTCATATTAAGGATACCTTTAAGAAATTGTTTAGCCTCAAGTCAAGAAGTTAAAGGAGGAATCAAAGTTAGACAAGCAGAGATAGCTGATAAGTGAGCCTTAATAGAACAGGCTAAACCAACATTGAGCAACTCACATAAATAAGAGAGAACCAAGGGAACATCCACAGTAAGTGGGTCCAGGTTATGAGAGAAACACCGAAAAGAAAATCTCTTCTATTTGGATAAGTAGGATTTCCTAGTAGTAGGTTTCCTTCCCTTCTGCAGGACTTTCAGCATGTCCTCAGAAAAAAAAAGTGTCTATGAGGAATCAACATCCTATCACTCACAGTGTCAATTGAAGTATGGACATGTGGGGATGGATGAGAGATCCCTTGTCATGTGAGAGTGAATTCACCTGTGAGGTAACTTGTGATGATTGCCCTTGGCTAGATACAGAAGTAGAGGGAACCAGTGCTGTTGCAGCCGAAATGGAGTCACCAATAAGATTTTGGGAACATCCTGTTGAACCTTGAACAAGGCTTTCAGAATAGAGAAAGGGGAAAGAAATGCATAAAGAAACATTCCCTTCCAAGATAATGAGAGGGCATCCACCTTTCACACCAAAGGACCTGGGACTCTGGCACAAAACAGAGGAAGTTGTCTGTTCAGAGGGGAGGCAAATAGATCTCCTTGAGGAGGACCCCATTGGTGGACAATGTCAAGAAACACATCCCTGTGAAGCATCTGTTCATAGGATTGAGTTAGGACCTGCTCAGAGTGTCTGCCACAACATTCTAATCTGAAAGGATATATATTGCCTGTAGAGTCACTTCACATTTGACAGCAAGATCCCATATCATGTGCCAACCAGCAAAGAAGATAAGATCTTGTTCCTCCCTGATTGTTGATATCCCATATTATTGTGATATTGTTTGTGAAAACCTTGAGAGGCTATGGAGAGAAAAGAGGATGGAAGGCCTAAAGATCCCGCATAAGAGCTCTCATCTCTTCGACACCGATGTGTTTCTTCTGCTGAAGAGGTGATCATAGCCCTGTACCTTTAAGGAGCCAAATGTTGCTCCCCATCCCATGTCTGAAGTGTCTGTGAACAGCCCTGAGAGGGAAGAGAGAGATGAAAAGGAAACCCTGGATTCATAAACATCTGCTGGATCTAACAGTGAAGTTCTTTCTTGAGATAAGGAAGAAGAGGTACTACAAAGTCTAGAGGATGTGCATGTTGAAGCCACACAGACTTCAGAAACCACTGAAAGTTTCTCGTGCAGTTCAGCCAGAGAGAGCATCACAATGGTGGATGCCATGAAACCCAAAGCTCTCAGAAACTTCCTGACTGTGATGGAGGTCAGAAGAAGACTTTGAAAGTAAGAAGTGTGAGTTAAGGCCTTTGGAGGAGGCAGAGATGCCAGCATAAGTACTGTCTGAATCCTGCAACCCAGAAATACATGATCCTGAGAAGGAGTCAGTGAAGACTTAGTGAACCCTAGGGTCTGAAGAAGAGAAATGACAAAATGAAGATTTTGCAAAAGGATCTCTGGAGAGGATGCCTGAATTACAAGATCATATAATTAAGGGAATATTTGAATCCCTTGAAGCCTATAAAAAGCAATCACAGGAGCTAGGCATTTGGTGAATACCTTTGGGTAAGTAGAAAGGCCAAAGGGTAAAGCAGAGAACTGAAGGTGCTTTGAAGCAACAGAGAAAGGCAAAACTTTCTGAAAAGAGGATGGATCGGTATATGAAGATAAGCATCCTTGAGATCCAGAGACACTATATAGGCCTGAGAGAGCAAGAGAGGAAACAGAGTCTGAAGGGACAACACACAAAAGAATGGGACCTTCATAAAAGTGTTTAAATGAGAGAGGCCTAGAACTGGTCTTCAAATACCCTCTTTTCTGGGCATTAGGAATATTCTTGAGTAAAACCTCTTCCCTGTTGAATAATACCCAGAGTCAAAAGATCTCAAAGAACCTCTGAGAAAAAAAAGAAGTTGTTAAAGAGGAGGATGAGGTTTACCCATAAAAAGGGGGGCAGGATTTCCACACCATGAAGTACCCCTGATGAATGACGGACAGAAATCAAGAATCTTGAGTAATCTGAAGCCAAACAGGAAATGAAAGGAAAGGTGAAGAGAAAGAGGAATGTGGCTGGGAAGAGATGAATAGTCATACAGTATCTGGTTTATCAGGAAAGGAAGGCTTCTGAATCCTTGAAGTCTGAGTGGCCTTAGCAGCAGGAGCCCGTTTGCCACTCTTTTTACCTTTAGTTGAAGGGCAAATTGCTTATGAACAAAGGCTGGCTTATTGGGATAGCTTCTCTGAAATTTAGGCACAGGAGAAACAAACACATGTTTAAGCTCATGTAAGGCCTTCCTCTTATCCTGAAGCGACTTAAACAAACCAGCAGCTGCTTCCCCAAACAAAAGTTTATTATCCAGAGGAGCATCCGCCAACTTAGCCTTAATATCATCAGGTAAAGGTTGAAGTCTAAGACAAGAATATCTCCTCATCACTGAACCAAAAGCAGCAACCCTAGAAGAAGCATCTGCTGCATCATAACTACATTTGATAGAATGATGAACAACTTGAGAGGAAGTCCCTTACAAGGAAAGAACAGAAGTTTTACCCTCAGAGTCTGGAAGGTCAGAAATAAGGTGACAGGCATGAGAAAGGAGAGCCACCGCATACCTATACATATGTCTGATAATTAATAGCCCTAAAAGCTAGGGTAGCAGGAGTGTAAACCTTCTGGCCCAGTCTTTTTGTGGTTCTGCTGTCCTTGTCAGAAGGCAGTAACTTGGGTGAAGGAAGCAATTGAGATTCCTTGTCAGAAGCTACAGACACCACAGAGGGGTCAACAGCAGGACATTTGTACAAAAAGTTACAATCTTCACGCACCCTATAAAACCTATCAGGCTGCTTGGGAGCAGAGAGCTGAGAATCAGGCGCTTTAGAAACATTGGAAAAAGCATCCAACAAAGCAGCCAAAACAGGAGGAACAGCAGCAGGTTTAGGAGATTTCATCTGCAGAAACTCATAGTACCTATTATGGATATCAGAGACCTGAGCACAATCCCACTTAAAAAATTCCATCATCCTACAGACTGTGTCCCCAAAGGAAATTTCCTCAAAAGGAGTATTAGGACTGTTAGATTCCTCCTCCCCTGACCCATAGTCCAAAGGAGAAGGAATTTGAGTAGAATAAACCAGGGATTCTTCATCAGAATCTGACTCTTCCTCAGAAGAATCCTGTTCTTTAGGTCTTTTAATGGGAGTAAAATACCAAGGAGGAACAGGAACAGCAACCCTCTGATGAGGTTTTAATGACATTAAAGCACTAAATGACCCCTGAGTAAAGGACTGCCACTCACTTTATGGATCCCTAGGAGCAGAAGAAACATGTTTAGTTTTTTGTATCTTCTTTAAAGGAACATCTGCCTTATAAAACTTAGAAGGCTCTGACCCAGGATGGCATTCAATAACTGTACAGGGAACTTCTTCCCTAATTAGAATCTGTGGAACCTCACTAGGCCTTTTGGGTAAACATTAACCACGGATCCCGCTGAACGTCAGAAATGGATGCCTGCAAAGCCTCGCTGTATGTATTGCCAGCCAGATCCTCACCGGTTTCCAATCCAGTCACAGGAGAGGAATCAGCCAACAAAGCCAGACGAGCCTCTGAGTTCTCACCAACCTCAGGAGAAACACCCGGCAGAGGATGGACAGCAGAAGATTCCAGTCTTACCTTTGTCATCTTCTTCTTCCCTAATGGCTGAACCCTCAGGGCGAAAAGTTCTTTCCATTGTATCTTTAATGAGAAACTTAAGATGCTGGTTCTCAAGATATAAGGAAAGGGAAGAAAGCCTACTGCGAAGGGTCTTTGGAATGAATGCCTGACAAATATGACAGGTCGTATGGTTGTGAGAAATTCCTAGGCAAAAAAGACACATCATGGGTGTCTTTATGAGGAATCTGTCTCCCCCACTGGCATTTACCCTTCCTGGATAACATTTACCCTGTGAGCAACAAAAAGCTAAGAGAAAACAAAACACCAATGGGGTACTTATCTGCAATGGCTCAGAACCATCAGGAAGACGTAGGCATTACTGGAGAATGAAATCTGCGTTTAACTGTCAGAAAACAATGTTAGGCATTCAGACTGATGATCTGGAAATGTGTTCGAACTACTGGCAAAGAAGTTCTAAAGATGGTACATCCAGATGTCAGTTTATGCCCTATGCCGTATGAGGAGCATACAGGTGACATTCAGCATACCTTAAAGTAACAGTAGGCTTTGGTATGCTGGCTGATGTCGGGGCTTCCACAACAGGGAATCCCACAAGTAATGAATACTGCAACAGTGAATGTAAGGATATACCATGATACATCTCAGGAAGAATGTTGGGGGTGCAAAGTTGTTCATAAATTGCACCACTTTCAGTCTAGATGTAAGAAAGTATTACTTTACTGAGAGAATAATAGCTGGGTGGAACAAAAGATCTTGAATGAAGACAAACTGTTCTGTTGCCACCACCACCAAGGCAAAAAAAAAATGGAATAAATGTCTAAGCTATTAAAAAAGAAATAAATTCAACACATTCAAAAATAAACCCCTATGATGGAACCCACATATAAACAGGTTCATATATCACATACCGTCACATATACCCCCATTCACATCTCCCAAGAATAAGTTCCCAAGGTCAACGACACTATATCTATGGTGCCAGATACTATATCATGCTGCCTTCTTGTAAGCGTAAAACATAATTCATCTGATCCTCTACAAAAGCTCTTTAGTATCATCCTCAAAACAGACTTTGTGAGATGAATGAAGAACAACAGTTACTCCCTTACAGAAAATTGGGGCTTCAACTGACTGGGGTAATCATAGGCCCATAAGCCTGACTAGTCTCATCTGTTCTGCTATGGAAAGAATCATATATGTATATGTATATATGTGTGTATGTATATATATATATATATATATATATATATATATATATATATATGTATATATATATATATATATATATATATATATATATATATATATATAGGGTTCCACTTTATAATCTCGAAATACTGAAATCTCGAATTTCAGTATCTCAAGACTATAAAGGCGAATTTTTAAAACAGCAAAAGTGCATAATCGCGAATTCGAATATCTCAAATTCACGGTTATGACTTTACGCTATGTTACGTGCCGTATTTTGTGTGGATGGTGTCCGGTGTACTGTGTGGATTTAGGTACAATTTAAGGTAAGTGAGTGTTTTGTAAGGATTTGGGGTGGGAGTTTGAATGCATGTTAGTGTGTTTGTAAGTTGTACGTGTGGGTTAGGTTAGGCAGGTGAAAGTATGAGTGTGTAAGTGTTGGATGTGTTGGCGTTTGTATATGTGGTGTGTGTGTGTGTGTGTGTGTGTGTGTGTGTGTGTGTGTGTGTGTGTGTGTGTGTGTGTGTGTGTGTGTGTGTGTGTGCACGTGTGTGTGTGTGGGACTGTAGAATGTTTGAGTGTGAGTTTGCTGTCGTTTTCTGTTTGTGCGATCTTGGAGTTAGTATATATATATATATAAGTGGGGGGGCGGGGGGTGGGGGGCGCAGGGGTGCTTGCCCCCCTGCTTATATGTAGTGTAGGTGTGTTGATTTGTGTTATTGTGTTTGTATATGTTTTGTTGTTTGATTTGTTGTAGTGTGGGTAGGATGGTGTATATGTTGTGTGGTGTATGGTGTGTTAATGTTCGCGATTTTGTGTTTCACAGTTTTGGGGTTTCGGATTTTTGAGCTTTCACCTTTATGGTTTAGAGATACTGAAATTCGAGATTTCAGTATTTCGAGTTCATAAAGGGGAACCATATATAGACCTTGTGAAGGTGTTTCATGCCATCCCACACTCAGATATCATAGATAAACTCTCCAAGTTAAATGTCAATCCTTGTTTTACCCATTGGATAGCAAAATGGCTCACAGATAGAACCCAGGAAGCTAGGATGGGTAGCTATGCCTACTTTAAAAGACCTGTTACTAATGGTGATTAGTCCTTGGGACACTCTTCTTTGGCTTTTACTTTTCTGAGGTGATAAGGGTTTGTGGTTGACCAAGTTTTCAGATGACTGCAAACTTGGCACCATCATAAACTCCCCAGAGGAAATCAAGATTTTCCAAGAGGGCCTATCTTAAACAAATAGCTGATGTTGAATCATTGGACTAAAACTAAACACCAATAAGTGCATAGCCATATATTTTAGCAAGCCTCACTTATTGTAACTATCACACTGCCATCACACTCCTGAAAACTGATCCCATATTTAGTGATTTGAGAAGCTATGTTGACAATGAACTGTCCATTGATCACCATGTATCCATTCTTATAAAAAGTCCATTTTCATTGCACAGCTTATATTGAAAATTATTCTGTCTAGATCCAGAGATGTATTTTTTCCACTGTACTTGATACATACTTGGCCAGTCATTGATTATTATGTCCCTTTTAGTATGTAGTGTTTCAAACTTTTATCACAACTACAATGGCCATCACACTTTCTTATTAAAAATTAACAAGGACCTAAATCATAAAAACTATACAGACCATCTCAAAGCCTTGTGCCTCTTCTCAGTATCATACAAGCTACTAAGAGGCAACATCTACCTCGCATATAGAGTTTCAACAGGTCTTATTCTGTCAGACAAATTACACATTCGTAAGTCCATTGGTATCGTAAACACCTGCTCAAAGGATCTCAATGTCTTTTGCAACATAAATTGAACATGTTAGAAGGATATGATTGTATCACAGAGAATACCACTTCTGTGGAGCCATCATATAAAACAAAGCACTTTTCTTACTCCATTCAAATGTAGTTTGGATGAACAGATGGGTAACTGCAAATTTAGTCCCGGTTTAGCACCCCTGCCCCTGAAGGATAGAGTAAATATTTAAATGTTTCAGCATATCCTTGTTCAGTTGATATCTGGGTTATTTGTAGGCAAAATATAAGGGGTAAAAACTACCATGGGAATGTAAGGCCAGACTTCTTAAGATCCTCACAAATCAGTAGACTCGTATGTACCCATGTACCTATGTAACTATGTACCTATGATGGAGAGTGGGGAGAGGAAGGTGAAATATGCAGCAGCAGGAAATTAGCTCAAGAAACAGGGCTAACTGGATAGAAAGTCATTTTATGCCATCTTCAGTATGTAAAGAAAGATCACATCTCTGTTCCATCCATCTACCAAACCTGTTCTCTTTCTACTATATTTGCTTTCCATGCAGTGTCACCTCTCTTTTCTGTTCACCATCCAATGCATTTATGTCAGTTTCAGTCCTTATAGAGCATCTTGACTAAACAATTTACTGTAGCCTTCTTGTAGGTACACTCTTACATAAACTGTAAACTCTCTTTTTCTGCTAATGATTGTATAGTACTGGCCTCCTTTATATATATATATATATATATATATATATATATATATATATATATATATATATGTGTGTGTGTGTGTGTGTGTGTGTGTGTGTGTGTGTGTGTATCTATCTGTTGGCTAGTTTAAGACTTAAACATGATCTACTAGCATTTCTGTACTCTAAAAAGCTATTTACTGCTGAAATACCTGCTTTTTTGCTGTTTTGCACTTTTAAAGTCATTTAAAGTCATTTTTTTGTGTTGAAAGTATCTGTTTAACTGTTGTAGGCTACACACTCAAGTGCGCTAGCTTGTCTAAAGCATTTAAAGTGTTTCTGTGTAATTCATTGTACTATCTGTAAAAAAATATATATATATTCTTTTTCCCGCCTTTTCGAAGCTAGTCTAGTCCAGTTTTCAGGTTCTGCTGAATTCAGGGCTGTGGTACAAGTTCCTGTGTTGCCCATATCCTTAAGTGGATAGGAGGAAGTTTCTCTGTTCATCAGTGAGAGTGGGGAGCTTTGAGCAGCCTATCTGTCCCTGGAGGAGTGGTCTCAGCCCAGCAACTAGTAATTTATTGGCCGTTTTGGGCTAATTTCTATCTCTTTCATTTCCCTGCCTTAAAACCCGCATTTGCGTGATTTTGCGTGTTGCGCACCTCTGGGCAGCGCTGGTTAGCTAAGGTTAAACTATTCCCGGCTCCATGAAGTCTGCTCTTCAAAATTTCCCTAGGAACAGGTCAAACTTTTAACTTAAGCACTCAAACCAGTTCTTTTTAAGTCCAGCACTTGCCCAAATCTACTAGTAAGCACCAATAAACGCTAGCACTACACCCCTATGCTTATACAGAAGTACAGGGCTCTCTATTCATCCCTAACCAGACAATCAATATAACTTCACTTTATCTCTGCAGGCATGTCCAAAGGGCAGTTTCAGGTGTTCTCTCCAGACCAGCTGGTGAATCTGGGCATCCTGAGGCAATGTTACAATTGCCTCATGTACACAGACAACCCTCTCCTCCTTCCAACAAACACAAATGTATGCGAGAGATGCAACTTTACAGCCAGACTGGAGGCAAAGCTCTCTCAACCCAAGACTGCAAGAGTCAGTCATGAGGAGAAGGAAAACACTTGCACCACACTACCAGTCTCACATAGACCAATCATTTCTGCACCAGTCAATAACACACATAAAAAAACAAAAACATACTCGGAGGCTCTAAATAGAAATCTGCCAAAGCAGCAGAGACCTCCAAAGCCGACATCCAAACAACCTCCATGCCCCAACAACAAAAACATATCACATACTTCACAAAGTCAGTGTGCCACGCAACCACAGCCCTTAGGGCTAAACAACACACCCAATGCACTAGTAATAGGTGACTCTATTGTCAGGCACACTGACGTCCCACTCAGTAGACTGAACAAGGAGAAGGTCATGGTAAGCTGCATGTCGGGTGCCAGGATCCGCCACATAAGACATGCACTTAGGTCACTCCACAACAGGTATAAATATGACTCTGTCATTGTCCATGTTGGTGTGAAAGATCTGAGATGTACCTCCCTGGACTACATGAAAAGAGACATAGAGGAGCTCTCAGATCATGTAGCCCAGGCCGGTATGACCCTAGCCCTGAGTAGCATCTTGCCCTCACCAAGAATGATGCCACAGTATAAAGATAAAATTATCAATTTTAACAATTGGCTAAGCTTTTGGTGTCATTCAAAGGGGATCCAGTGTTTGTCAGCCTGGGATGACATGCTCAAGAAGCCTCGCTGCTTCACCAGAAATGGCTTGCACCTGTCGCCCTTGGGCTTTCAAATATTGGCCAAGGCTCTTGCCGTCCCCATAGTGAGTTTTTTAGGCAAGGTTCAAAAGACAAACCCACCTCCATAAACAACACAAGAAACCAAAAACTGAGGGTAATGCTACTCAAACCCAGAAGTCTAAACCTCAAAATGAACGCACTCGAGGCGCTCCTCAGTAATGAGGGAATCGATATATGTGCAGTAACAGAAACCTGGTTCAAGGCTCCAGAAAGCACCTCAGCACTACCAGGCTACAACTCTTACCATACCTTTCGGCCCCAAAACCCGGACCGAAATACAAAAGGCGGGGGGTGTATCCATTTTCATCAAGGATTCCCACACCTCCAGGCTAGCAGCACAGCATGAGGCCTCAGAGACTGGGCAAAACTGCTTTTCAGTTTGTAGCCTGCTATAGATCACCCACCTTGTCTCAGGACTCCCACTCAGCATTCCTGAGAACACTGGAAAATATGAAGATCCGACCCAACACCATGATATTGGGTGATTTCAACTACCCTAACATAGACTGGGAAAATTACTCAAGTACAAACTCCTTTACCCAACGTTTCCTAGAGTTTATAAACTCAAATGCCCTGGAACAACTGATTACCACTCCCATGAGAGGTGACAACATATTGGACTTGATCATCACCAACATGGGAGATCAGTGTTCCACACCAGAGGTAAACCTGTCGCTGGTAAGATCAGACCATAAACTAATCACACTAGGCATCCACATCCCGACCACAACCCCAGTCAAGGAAACCACTGTAAAAAACTTTTCAAAAGCAAACTTCACACTTCTCAGGACCGAGGTGGAAAGTTTCAAAGCCCTATTTCTAGGGGAAAATGCAGCCCAAACCGCAGAATCCTTTTCAAAAGCTTTCTGTGCGGATCTACAGGAATGCATGGACCAAGCCATCCCAAGCAAAACAAAGACTCACTCCTCCAAAATGAGGAAAGCAGTCTGGTGGACCCCGGCCATAAATAAGCTCTACAACAGAAGGAGGAAACTATTACAGGATAGACCAAAATCCCGAAAAGGGAAGTCATCCCTAATCAGTACCAGCAAGAAGCTACGATCCCTCATAAAATCATCCAAAGCCAACTTTGAAAGAAAAATTGCCAAAGACACTAAAGATAATCGCAAAGCCTTCTTTAGCTATGTCAAGAACCTAAGTGGAAACTCCCAGATATGCTCTGAGCTAGTGCAAAACGAGAGAAAATACACTGAACCAACTGACATTGCCAACATGGCTGACAGGTTCAGTGCACACTTTACCCCCTCCTCACCCCCAAAAGGGCCCGTGTCCATTCCAGAAGATTGTAGAGCCCCAGACATCACAGACACACAGGTGAAAACAGCCCTCTCAAAAGCAAAAAAACAAAGCATCAATGGGACCAGATGGCATCCCAGGCTGCGTCTTACACGAGCTCCAAAATGAACTAACCCCTCACCTAAACTCACTGTTCAAACTCAGCCTCACCACAGGCTATGTACCCAAAGAATGGCGTACAGCAACAGTTATCCCGCTCCACAAAGGTGGTGCCACAACGGACCCTGGGAACTATTGCCCTATAAGTCTGACTAGCTTGATCTGCAAAGCCATGGAGCGCATCATCATGGAACTCATTAACAGAGATATTGGGAACCTCTAGACACTGGACCCTACCCAATTCAGCTTTGTTAAAGGCAGATCCTGCCTCCTAAACCTGGTCAACTTCTTTGAAACTGTTACCAAGGCCATAGACGAAGGATAGGTAGTCCACACAGCCTACCTGGACCTTGCAAAGGCCTTTGACACCATTCCCCACTCATGCATTATAGATAAGCTCACCAGCTTGAACATTAACCCTTATGTCACGAGATGGGTTGCAAACTGGCTCATGGATAGAACTCACATGGTCAGAGTTGCGGGTGCTATGTCCAACTCCAAACTGGTTATAAGTGGCATCCCACAGGGCTCAGTCCTGGGACCCCTCCTGTTCAGTATATACTTCTCTGAGGTACAGGCAAGCACGGGAGGACTGTGGCTGACCAGGTTTGCAGATGACTGCAAACTGGGGGCCATAATCGACTCCCCGGCTGACACTGACATCCTCCAGAAAGGTCTCACGGAGACGAATACCTGGTGTCAGAATCATGGCCTTAAGCTAAATGCCAAAAAGTGCATAGTCATCCCCTTTGGTAAGAACAAAGTGCCCACAAACTACCACATAGGAGGTAGTCCACTAAGTTCAGAAGATGTAATTAGGGACTTAGGGACCCAAGTAGATAGCAACCTTTCCTTTGACAATCACTTTGCCAAAGTGGTTAGAAAATCCTTCTATGTGGCCCACCTAATCACAAAAGGGTTCGCATCTAGATCAAAAGAGGTTATTGTGCCTCACTACTCATCACTCATCAGGCCCATAATAGAGTACAATGCCCCATTTGGGATGTACCTTACTCCACACCTGCAACGGCTGGAAAGACCCCAGAAGTACCTCACCAAGAGGATCATGGGCCTCAAACAGATGCCCTATGCAGCCTGGCTAAAGAAACTCCAGCTCTACTCGGCTGCTTACCACCTTCTCAGAGGAGACCTCTGCCTTACATATAAGGCCATGTCTGACCCTGAATTAATGGACATGCTCCACCTAAAGAAAACCAAATCTCTTAGAGCCACATGCTCTAGGGATGTGAACCTCAGCACAACAATTAATAGGACATGCTGGAGGGACAGATTCCTGTCCCAGAGACTTCCCTCGCACTGGAATAGCATCCCAATCTATGTTAGGCAAAGCCCCTCACTGACTCTCTTCAAGAGAACTCTTGACGAGTGGATGGGAAATCATAAATTTACACCTGGGATTACATCAGTGGCCCTGCTGGACAGAGGCCCAGGAAACTAATCTAAAAGGGAGGCGAAAGCCAACACATTCTGGCTAGGCTTATAAATGCCCTTGGGCAGATAGCCTAGTACCTACCTATGAACCTATGTGTGTGTATTTATATCTAATCTCTCTCTCTCCCTATATATATATATATATATATATATATATATATATATATATATATATATATATATATATATATACACACACACACACACACACACACACACACACACACACACACACACACACACACACACACACACACACACATCATCTTAACCACTGAACCACTGGCTATTTAGGGCTCTGCTTCCTTTAGCAATTGGTGACATTCGGACATGGGTAATGCAGGATTTACTTATGGATGGTTTGGTTTGGCCACAAGAGCAAATCCTGCATTACCTAAACTGGGTATGAGTTTTTTGTTATTATACAGTGGCATTAATTTAGAAAAGTACTTCTTAACATTTCTGAATAATGTCATTTTATGAACTGACTTTAGCCCTTTTCTACATCATGTGGCTTGTAGTTGGTGTCTGAATCATGTACTGTGCACATGTAGGGGGTGTCTGAATCAGGTACTGTGCATATGTAGTGGGTGTCTGAATCAGGTACTGTGCACATTTAGTGGATGGCTGAATCAGGTAAAGCGCACATTTAGTGGGTGTCTGAATCAGGTACTATGCACATGTAGTGGGTGTCTGAATCACATGTAGTGGGTGTCGAAATCAGGTACTGCGCACATGTAGTGGGTGTCTGAATCAGTTACTGCGTACAAGTAGTGGGTGTATGAATCATGTACTGTGCACATGTAGTGGGTGTCTGAATCAGGTACTGTGCACATATAGTGGGTGGCTGAATCAGGTACTGTGCACATGTAGTGGGTGTCTGAATCAGGTACTGTGCACATGTAGTGGTTGTTTGAATGATGTACTGTGCACATGTAGGGGGGTGTCTGTATCATGTACTGTGCACATGTAGAGGGTGTCAGAATTGGGTACTGTGCACATGGAGGTGTCTGAATCATGTACTGTGCAGTTATAGTGGGTATCTGAATCAGGTACTTTGCACATGTAGTGGGTGTCTGAATCATGTACTGTGCACATGCAGGTGGTGTCTGACTCATGTTATGTGCACATGTAGTGGTTATTTGAATGATATACAGAGCACGTGTAGGGGGGTGTCTGTTTCATGTGCTGTGCACATGTAGGGGGAGTCTGAATCACATACTGTGCACATGTAGGGGGTGCCTGTATCACATACTGTGCACATGTAGGGGGTGTCTGTATTATGTACTGTGCACATGTAGGGGGTGTCCGAATCAGGTACTGTGCACATGTAGGGGGTGTCTGTATCACGTACTGTGTATATGTAGGAGGTGGCTCAATCATGTACTGTGAACATGTAGGGGGTGTATGCATGTGGGAGTAGTCCATACCTCTCAACTGTCCAGATTTTTGCAGTATGTCCAGATTTGTGCCTTATGTTTTTAGTCTGTTCCCCTTAAAATTTTTGGTTTTCTGGCAAATTGTTTAGGATTCATGTCAGAAAATAATCACAGACGTTTGAGTTTCAAAAAGCATACATTTGAGAAAATTCATGCTAATGCAAAATTTAGTGTTCTAACAACTTTCTAGCTTTATAAGAGCAATATTTTAAAATTGTCCCTATTTGACATTCCAGAACAGTACCGCACTTGCATGTCATCAGCAGCTGCCAGTCGTGACCCTAACAATGTAAGCCCTTTGCTCCATCCTAGTTATATCTCTGGTTATGCAAATACCAACTTTCACAGCACATTCAACTCTTCCATGTCATTCATTACTTGGTAAACTCTCGCATGCAGTCAGCCATTGCACTTGCATTATGCTAACACCTTATTACACACGCCACCTGAAGCTAAGTAGACAAAGTACAGTGAAAAAAAATCTTTGATAGCCATTCTGTCTGGTGTCTTTACAAGAACAAATTGATTTCCTTTACATTCTTACTACCCTGCCTATGATAATGTGCCTTATGTCTTATTTGCATACTAGTATGACCTCGGTGCTAGGCCTGTCTCTCTCTGTAGCTCTCTGTCTCTCTCACTCTCTCTCTTTGTCCCTCAGTTCTTGCCTCTGTGTCTACATTTTTCTCTCTCTCTCTCTTTCTAAATGATGGTCTGTCTGTCTCACTCTCTCTTTTTTATTCTCTGTCATTTACACTTTGTCTTCTGATCTCTCTGGTACTTAATGATTCAGCAATATTACCATAACTGATGTCTTAGATTTACTTCTTTAAAACATATATATATTTTTTACAATAGTGTATTCATTGCCCTGCTACTAATTACTACCAACACCCCTTTCTGAGATGTTCTGCACAGCAAAGTGTATATTCTAGCAGTCCACATTCTCGTGGTCCATAATTACATGTGGTCAGACATGTGTCTGTCAGTGACTTCAGCCACGGATCTCTGAAAGTATACCAGCCATCAGTTACTACTACAGCACTTTCAAATCATCACTGTACCACTTAATGTACCTCTTCAAATAAAGTGTGATATCTGATGGGGCACGTGCATAATGAAACATAAAGTACCGTCATTTTATCTTTTTACTCATTTGTTTAGTGATACTTCTAATCAGACGTGCATTCTCTGCATCTGATCCCGTATCCACTGGCCAGAGTTAGTAAACGTTCTCATTCGAATATTTCCCACTCACATTATGCAAAGATATGGAAATATCAGCTAATATAGAGAGCACTGGTCCTCAAGTGCAGGTCCAGAATAGAAATTGGTATGGTTATGTGAAGAGGCAAATGTGCTTGTTGTATAGAAACACAGGTAGATTAGATTACATAGATTGATATACCAATAACTAGGTAGATAAATAGACAGCTAGACTGACAGACAGACAGAGACCTACATGGGGAGCTAGACACAGATGAGTTTACATAGATGGATAGATAAATAGATAGGTAGATAGTTAGAGAGAGATAGATAATGGTTAATTTTGTTTGTAAGGAAGCCTCTTAACCTCCAGCAGCTGTTATTCTTTCTAAGACTGTGAGCAGGTATTTGAAGGAAGATGCCACCCCTCTTATTAACAAATTAACTTAAAAAGCATCAGTTGATAAATTTCATGACTCCTAGCAAATTAAGTCAAGTACATGTTGATTGCTGTCAGGTAAACAGCACTCATCCTGTTACCCAAGTCTGTTTTAATGATATGGCAGTGTTGAATTATGCTGCAATATTAACATTTTGATAAGTAACAGATACACTATTAACATCCAATGCTCTCCATTATTGCAAAGTGCCTAACTTCCAGTAACTTAACTTCATTGATGGATTAGTTTAATCGATGATAGCATCTTCCCCTGTACAGCTGGTCCACCTGCAGCCTTGCTTCATTCTTTCCCGTCTCCCACTACTATGAAGCTAGATATGGTGACTCAGTGCATAAGATTCTTCCCTCACTGCTCCACGGTCTAGAGTTTAGTCCAGAGCTCTGGTCACTGTCTTTGTGGAGTTTGATCTAAGATGCCCGTGTGGGTTTTCTCTGAGTATTCTGGTTTCCTCTGACCTCCTAAAATATGCCAGTTGATTTACTACTCTAAACTGCACACATTTTTTACTTGTACCATTACCCGTGTGGCCTGGGTCCTAGCCGAAAAGGTTCCATATTTTACTTGTACCATTACCCGTGTGGCCTGGGTCCTAGCCGAAAAGGTTCCATATTTTACTTGTACCATTACCCGTGTGGCCTGGGTCCTAGCCGAAAAGGTTCCATATTTTACTTGTACCATTACCCGTGTGGCCTGGGTCCTAGCCGAAAAGGTTCCATGATGTGTTCTTCACTCTTCCACTTAACAAATGGATAAACTAAACTAAAAATGATGATGTACTTGCATTACAACAATGTCTCATTCAACACATTCCTTCGTCCACTGCCCTCAATTGGAATTCTGTACAGCCTCAGGATTCGAGTGCGACTGTTAAGGAAGTTATCGGGTCAGTAGTGAGTAATGTCAGTAGACTGGAAGAAGGTGGCAGTGTTGCTACTGACAAAGACTTGGGTTTATCAAACCAAGGTACCCACAGGATAGTGAGCCTCAAGACAGTACTAGAAAAAATAACGTAGAAAATTCTGAGGTAACTGCTAGTGGCACAGCTGTTAGCCAGTACCCTGAACACTGTAATCAGAATTTGTGCAATGAGAAGAGATCATTATACAGATTTCATAAAGAGCTATGACTGAGAAGTAATAAAGTAGGTCATGGGTAAGTTTCAGAAGGCGTGTTATGCTGAGACATTAGAAAAGCATTCAGCATTGTTCTTCACAGAAAACTGAGTCAAACTGGAGCTCAGTAAAGAAATAAAAATGGAATGTGAGTTCAATACTAATTGATAGATTAAATTACAAACACAATCATACACACACACACACACACACCCACACCCACACACACACACACACACACACACACACAAATAAAGATCTCTGCTTAGGCACTGTCAGAGTCATAAAAGTGAAAGGATAATATCAGCTTTCATTTGGGAATCAAACCCAGTACCTGCTGGCATCACTGCTGCTTGACCAAAAAGAGCATTTGGGCACATTATTGTTGAGTCTTCCTTTAAGAGCATTAGCCTTTCTTCTAGAAAACTCCAGGCTGGTGATCTAGATCAAATTACAAATGCATACACACACAAATACAGAAAATGCCCTCTTCTTAGGTATTGTCAGAATAATAGAAGTGAAAGGATTATATCAGCTCTTGTTTAAGACTCAAAACTAAAATCTCCAGCAAATCATGATGGACCAGCAAGTGCTTCTGGGTGACAAGGGTTGATTCTTCCCTTAAGAGCTTTACCTTTTCAGTCTATCTGTCCAGAGGCTGTTGTTGGTTCAGCAGCAGTCTCTACAGGCTGTTCTAGGGAACATCTCCTTCTGCAAAATGCCATAAATTCTGAGGCACCTGACAGAGATTCATACTATCTGTTCTAAACAGGGATAAGACATTTATGGAGTGCCTGTACAGAGACCTTGCATTCCACTGAAGTTCCAGCGTGGGTGCTGTGTGAACCAGACCTCTGAAGCTAGTAATGTCTATGCTATATACAAAGAAAAGACAATGATTTATTTTTCAGTGTTATTGTTGTACAAAGTAAATATTAAAACTATCAAAAAATGTTCCCTTGAAGGTTCCCGGCCATTTGCATAGTGTGGAAGAATATTTAAAGCCAAGTTTGCTTTAATATAATAACTTCCAGATATTAGCAATATGCCAGATGTCCTGTGTACTTGTCAATCTTTAACAGTGTATCTTACCAACACATTTTCATGAGCTTAAAAGAAAAATAAAATCGCTGGTTAAATGTGACATTCTCGGATATTACATTTCATTTTTCACACTTCTGAAAGATTACAGTATGGATTATTAGACATATGAATTTTTTCTTTGTTGTGAAAAAAAACACAAATGCGAACAGTGTAGCAACCAAAATAACAGAAAACAACAGTTCCACTGTGCACGAACACTCCTCTGTGTCTTGGGAATTCCACTCGATACTATAATATCATGATCCCACCACTGTATAAAGAATTATGGTGGCAGATTTATACAGATGTTTCTGTTCCACCAGGCTTAAATGATACAATTTCTGTTAAACCACTATTGGTCATTAAATAAGATTATATATTGCATATATTTAATTTTTAACATGACAAAATTGGTTATGGTATTTTTATATTTTTACACTCTGAATAGATTTTTAAACATATTGAATATTGTTTTATATAGAATATCAATGGGTGCTGTTTGTGCGCATGTCATTACAAGCGCCATCAAGTTTGATTAATGTGTATATATTTTTTTAAATTTTCGTGCTGAATTTCAAAGGAAATGGTGCCAAAAAAGTTATATAATGAGTTCACAAATGAGTTTAGGTGTTCTGATGAAGCTTGTATGTACACAAGTGAAAGCGCTTAACCTGTTTTTGTAATAAATTATTTTATTATTTTAAGCATTTTGTGTCGTTTACAACATCTTTGGTGGGATTGTGATATTATAGTATTGAGTGGAATTCCCAAGACACAGAGGAGTGTTCGTGCACAGTGGAACTGTTGTTTTCTGTTATTTTTATTGTGAAAAAGGAAAATGAAGGAGAAATGATTAGTGCTAATGGGTAATTTAGTACTAATGTAATGCCATTGTTTTTAACGAAAATTCTTTTGCATGGTGTTCTGAAATGTATTTTACTGTCTCATACACAGAAAACATTCCATATTTCATGGCATTCAAAAGTTAATCAAAATGTTTAGATATTCTGACATAATTGCAGGGCATTTACTGTAAAAGGCATATGCAGATACGTGTATGAGTAAATAATTATAAATGCAGACAGGCATGTATGCACCTACACAAACATGCACACACAAGCACATTTGTAAGACTTCGCAGGACATTTCTTTGTGGATAAGTATCTTATATAACATTTTTTAATGTTAAAGATTTCACAAATGGAGTGTAAATTACATTCATAAGCTGATGTTCTTTTCGATTTGAACCACTAAATTTCATTGCAAGAATGTGTGCACATAAGACTAAGTTATTGGTAACAGGAATCCATATACATTCAGTATATGTTTTCTCTAAAATATTATGCATCTGTAGTACATAAAAATTATAGTGTGCATAAGTATTAAACAGTGAACCAAAGTGTTTTTATCTTTTCTGGAAGATGCAATAAAAAAGAGGAGTTGTTAGGTGTCCAAGGGCCCTGGATACTGCAGAACATACTGACTTGAAATTTATTTTTTTACATTTCCAATGAGGACAAAACTGAGGGTATTCAAGTTTGTTAGTGAAATGTACTTTTTACAGTCTCCATTTGATGATAAAAAAATCTGAACGTGGGTTACTTTTTTACAGTAACAATTGAGTGGAATATTCTTGCTGCACAGAGTTTAATTTGTGAGTTTTATAATACCGCAATATTAAAATATGTCACTCAACATGGTCACAAACCAGATTTTTAAAACAGCTTCATTACCAATGGGGAAGAAAGTATGCAACTGTAAATTCCAAGGTTCATGAGATTTTCTTTTGGCAAAAGCTGTTTTGAATGAATTCTCATTTGCTGTCTTATTGTTATTTATTGTTATGAGATAAACATGCCAGTTAAACTGGGATCAGCAGTAGATTTAATCAGTATTACCAGAGGGATAAAATTGTTCATATATATATATATATATATATATATATGTGTGTGTGTGTGTGTGTGTGTGTGTGTGTGAGTGTGTGTGTGTGTGTGTGTGTGTGTGTGTGTGTGTGTGTGTGTGTGTGTACACACACACACACACACACACACACACACACACACACACACACACACACACACACACACACACAGCTCTATGTTTACTGAGCGAATGTTCAATTCAGCAAACCTCTGATCATCGAACACAAACAAGCGAATGATTACTTAATTGAATGTTCACTTCAGCGAATGTGTTACACAGGGAAAGTAGTTGGCCATCATTTCCCTGTAATACACACTGCAGTACTTCAAACACACAAAGGGGGGCTGTGCCCCCACACCCCCAACTATATAAACAAACTCTGAGACCACACTACAGTGTAGAAAAGGGCATGGAAATAGTTGGCCTATATCAGAAAATTGGCCCTTTTTCTCACTGCAGTGTGATCTTGGAGCTGGCATAGCCCCCCCCCCCCCGGTATGTTTGAAATAGTCCGGTGTGTGTTGGGGAAATGCTGGCCAACTAGTTACTTTCCTTAATTAACACATTCTCTGAAGTGAACAATCGATTAAGTGAACATTCACTGGTTTGTGTTCAATGATCGGAGGTTCACTGAATTGAACATTTGATCAGTAATATATATATATATATATATATATATATATATATATATATATATATATATAAAATAACCACCAAAAGGAAGCAGCAGTTCAATCAGGATGAAGGCTTTTTCCAGCTAATAATCCAAACGTCAATGCTGAGTTAAAACTTCTTTATTTCAAAGAACAAAATGTGAGCGCTTTCGCAGAGATACTCTCCGCTTCTTCAGACATTACAAAATCAAACAGTCATCATCAGTTATATAGCAAACATCAATCAAGCAATGATTCAATTAACCAAATTAGCTCAATCTTAAAATTACTACTTGGTAGTACTGTTGAAACAACCTGCTTCTATAAAAACCTAAAGAACACATTAGATACCAAAGTATCCTATATAACACGTGTGGATAGTCTCATGTCCTTTCATATGAACTTGAATAGCAGTAGTTCATTTCTTAGATTTACTGTAACACATTCTTGGAAAAGCATTGATTTCTTGGATGTATCTGTGTATAAAGAGGGTTCTGAATTTAAAACCACTGTTTATAGGAAGGCTTGTTATAGAGCTTCTTTTTTGCATAGGAATAGCATGCACAATCCATCCATATTTGGGAATATTGTGAAAGGGCAGGCAATCAGAGCATCACGATTGTGCTGTGAGGAAGTGAGGTTACAAGATGAGTTGGATAGGCTAAAATCAGATTTTTTGTCCAGAGGCTATGAGGAAAAACTTATAGTTGAGAGATACGCTGAAGTATCGGGGATGAGGGGCAATAGAGCCAAACCTTATTTCTCAGAGAAAAAGATAGAAACTGTTCCAGCCGCTGGCTCTAATAGATCTTTATCAGTGTTGCTACCATTCGGTGGCAACACAGATAAAATTAAACAAGCAATAGTGGCTAGTTGGAATATTTTATTGGTTGATGAAAAAACAAGAAATCTAGTGGGAGACAAACCATTGTTTACTTATAAAAATATGAAATGTTTAAAGCAACATCTTTGCTATAGGAATATAGGTGCTTGTCCATCGTCAGTGGAAAACTTTGTGCCATTTGGCACAAGGAAATGTGGTAGTTGTCCGCAATGTATATTTATAGATGAATCCCATTTCTTTAAGAACCCAGATACAGGTTATCTATGGGAATTGAGGAATCACAGTACTTGCAACACACGCAATATTGTGTATGTTGCATACTGTGGCAAATGTTTCAAATACTATGTTGGTAAGACCAACAGATCATTAAGAGAAAGGATTAGAGACCATGTATATTGTTTGGAAAGGAAGCAAGATTGTAGTGCGCTGGCTAAGCATACACTTTTAGAAGGATCTGACCATGTATTTTATTATCAAGTATTGCATGTACAATATCCTAACATTAGGCTGGGTGATATTGTTAATCTAACAGAACAGGCTGAGTTAAAATGGATCTTTAGACTGGCAGCACACAGGGGGAGGGGTCTAAATGAAAGTGTTACTATTAAGCCTGTTCTTAAAGCCAGAGCCCTCCGGTAGATGGGCTCAAGATTCATATTTTAAGGGTTTTATACATATTTATTTTAGAGTTATGTATCATTGTAAAGTTTGTTTTTGTTTTAGTTGGGAAGTGTTATATAGGTTACTTTGGTATCTAATGTGTTCTTTAGGTTTTTATAGAAGCAGGTTGCTTCAACAGTACTACCAAGTAGTAATTTTAAGATTGAGCTAATTTGGTTAATTGAATCATTGCTTGCTTGATGTTTGCTATATAACTGATGATGACTGTTTGATTTTGTAATGTCTGAAGAAGCGGAGAGTATCTCTGCGAAAGCGCTCACATTTTGTTCTTTCAAATAAAGAAGTTTTAACTCAGCATTGACGTTTGGATTATTAGCTGGAAAAAGCCTTCATCCTGATTAAACTGCTGCTTCCTTTTGGTGGTTGTTTTATATTTTCTGTGGGATTTTATCGTTTTTTGTGGATATATATATATATATATATATATATATATATATATATATATATATATATATATATATATATATATCCATACACATACATATATATATATATATATATCTATATATATATCCATACACATACATATATATATATATATATATATATATATATATATATATATATATATATATATATACATCCCACCAGGCAAACATCTAATGCCCTTCTCTGTAGCACACCATTGGAATTCCCTCCCACCTCTCATCCGCACTACCAGCAGCCTCTCTTCATTCAAAACCTTACTTCACACACACCTAACTTCACTATGCGAATGCTCTTGCTCCCACCCCACATAATCTCCCTACACTATAGCTACTCTCTATAAGCTATAATTCACAATAGCCTCCCATTGTTTTGTACCCTTAATAAACTCTAGGAATTAGCATAACTCCTAGAATGGTACAATTCAGTAGCCTAGAAATTAGCTGCATTAATTAGTATAACTGTTAAAAAATTTAGACTGTTTCTGTTATTACGTCGTGCTAATATGTTAAACTGTTAAAAACTTTGACTGTAAATATTACGCTTATTGCATTGTACTAATAAGTGCACTATACTAATATGTGTTTTTCTATTTGTTTAGTTTTGCTTCATTTGTGCACATTACATTTCTCTAATAACTTACTCTTATGTTAAATCTTTAATTTGTAATTTTCTAGAGCTTTCCTCCCCAGGACTCCATTGAAAATGGGCTCCTTGTGTGGCCCAATGGACTATCCTGGCAAACAAACTCTAAATAAATAAATTATATATATATATATATATATATATATATATATATATATATATAGGTTTACTATTATAATTTTGAAACAAACTCCGTTGACTGTACTATTGAAGAACACAGAAGTTCGAAAACGGTAATATCGATGACAAAAAACCAACCTAGGAACGGGTTTTAAAATGGGTCCATATACATGGATCTATGTCAGAAGCTTGAGTTTTCAGAAACACAAATTTCATATTGTCAAGACGATATGATTGAGTTTCTGAAAACTCGAACTTCAAAAACAATAAAAATCTACCTTTTTTCTACATTTTTGCAGGGGATCAAGTCATTATATACCCGCCACACCCCCTGCATATTATATATACTAACTCTGAGATTGCACTATTTGGAAAAAAGGGTAAATTCCCAAATCCACACTGTACGGCAATCTCCATTCAAAAGCTTTGTGTTTTTGGAAACTCAGTCATATCGTCTCGACAATATGAATTTTGAGTTTCTGAAAACTCAATCTTCTGAAGGGGACCCATATAAGTATATATATATATATATGTGTGTGTATACACACTACACACACACACACCACATACTGTGTGTGTGTGTATATATATATATATATATATATATATATATATATTTTTATATATATATATATATATATATATATATATATATATATATATTTATATATGGATCCCCTTCTAATACTCAAATGGCCATATCATCGAATTTCATTTTCGGAAGATGAAAATCACGAAAACAAAATACCCAAATGTCAAATTTTTCCCAGAGCAAGTAAACATTTGCCCAACATCCCCTTTTTAAACACCATAGTGCGATGCCAGAGTTGGTATATATTGTTAGTGGGATGTGGGGGGGCTTATTTACTCCAGATTCATTGAAGTTTAGGCAAGTGTTTATTTGCCCTGGGAAAAATTAGCAATTCGGGTATTTTGTTTTTGCTATTTTTGTCTCGCAGAAATGAAATTTGATGATATGGCCATTCAAGTAGTAGAAGTAGATCCATATTCCATGCACATACATACATACATACATACATGCACACATGTGGTGTCAAACACTGTTATTTTCCAATATGCTTTCACAGAATGGAGATGTAAAGACAAGGTATAACATGTATCTAGAGCCATGTAAAAGGTAATGCATACTAACTATGGGAGATACTGCACTGACCTCTGAATGGAGTGTAAAACAGCTATAATTTGACATTCGGTGCAGATAAGAGGCTAGAAAAGTCACCCTTTTCCCAATCCTAGCCAAAGTTAAGTTTTATGTTAGGTAAATCAGTAATAACTAATGAAAACAGAAGGTTGTAATATGAAGAAATTTGTATTTGCTAGACATAAAACCTAAGCAGGTAAACCATGGTAAGTAGTTATATGGCTGAAATACTTAAATCTATAATTTTTGGTGTATTTTAATTGAAAACTAAGTGCAAAATTCATGTTAAGTAAATCAAAAGATTCAGGGTTTGATTCCTGGCTCACTAATGACTGCTAATAGGTGTTTTGTAGTATATAATGAGTTCAAGTACTTATTTTGTATCAGGAAGCGAAAGACAATGTTTTCATCAGCAGAAGCCGGCATCCCAAGAACTCCCAAACCTCTCGGAGGAAAGGCTTGCTGCTCAATGCTAGAAGTTAAAGGGTCTATATCAGTTCACCAAAACAGCTGAAGTTTGAACACCATATGTTCGAACTTCTAACCACGAAGTACAAAAACATCGAAGTCTTAGAACAGTGATTTTTTTCCCGGGGAAAAAAATCGCTGTTCCAAGAAACACACACACAACACAAGCACACCAAAAAAACAGCAATCCACACACAAACACTTAAAATCCTACATCTAACCCTACACTAAACTATACATACACTACTATCTATCCACTTACCTTAACCCAAACCATAACCCTAAGGTCCATCACTATCACACACTCACCTGACCCGTGCCCTAACCCTAACTCACCTATCCCGCCCTAACCCTAAAGTCTGTCACTATCACACACCCACCTCACCCGCGCGCTAACCCTAACTCACCTAACCCGTGCCCTAATTCTAACGTCCACACAATCGCACACTTACCTGAATGCGACCCGTGACTTCCCACCACAGTCCTAATAATCGCGAAGCCACAGAAACGGCCCACCAAATTCTTTCCCTGGAAAAGAATTTGGTTTTCCATGGCTTCGCGATAATCAGTGTTCAAACTTCACAGTTCGAACATCTGGTGTTCGATCATCAGCCATTTCGACAGACTAATACAGACCCAAATTTAAATCTCAAAATGCACTTGCTCAAAGCACTTCCTAAAATGGAGAACATCGACATTTGTGCTATAACCTGGTTCAAGGCAGCAGAAAGCACCACTGCACTACCAGGCTATAACTCATTCCACACCTTTTGGCCGCAGAACTTGGACCAAAGCTCCAAAGGCAGTGGTGTTTCTATATTCATAAAGGATGTGCACACCTCGTAGCCCAACATAACGCATCAGAGATACTTCAAGTGCAGCTAACATTTGGTAAGACAGCGATTCAGGTTGTAGCCTGCTATAGGTCCCAACCATGTCCCAAGACTCACACTCCACATTCTTTACCACCCTGGAGAATATTAGGGTCCAACCTACCACTCAAATACTGGGCGACTTCAACTACCCTTCCATTAAGGGAAAACTACTCATGTACCAATACACTTGCCCAACGTTTCCTGGAATTCATTAATTCCATTGCCCTGGGCCAGCTCATTCTTACCCCCACTAGAGGTAGCAACATCCTTGATCTGGTCATTACTAACATGGGTGACGTTGCTCTACACCAATAGTCAACTCCTCGGTGGTTAGATCCGATCAGAAACTAATCACCTTGGAAACTACTTAGTAGTTCACTGCCCTTTCTTTTTTTTTTTGTATATACCTGTGAAAGTGCTGCCATTATGATAGGAATTTATTATTCCCACATCTTATGTATAACAATTTTTTTAAAAAATAACTAGTTTCAGCTTTTGTGTTGTATGGATACACTAATGTTTGGCATTGATCTTTTATACAGTTGTTTCTTGTCATATCCATTTGAAAGTATATAAATCTTGCAAGAAGTTTTGTTTTAATAAAAACCCTCAAACAAAAAAAATCACACCCCTGGAACACCCCAGAACCTATTAACTTAATACAAACAAACAGAATTATGTTCATCTCTAAATAATGAAGTTTAACTATCCTAATAGGACCAATTCTCCCAGATTGACAGCTATACTGAAAGGCTTTAATTGACCTGTAGTTAAGGTTATCCATGCTAAGATGCATGGTATGACCTGTGCTTCTACTTACACCAAGTGCTGTCTGTTTTTGTCTTATCTTTATTCCTCCCTATATGTAGAAAATAACTTGAATGCTTTTAGAAAGCATTATCTTTTATCCATTGAAAAAAGAAGTATTGTGTTTTTATTGCCCTGTTATTAGGTTGTTTCCATAGAAACATGAGAAGCAGATACACAGTTGCCTTCAGCTACAAGTTTCTCATGTTGAACTGTGAACATTTGTTTGCTGAAAGTAAACTTTTCATTACATTCAGTGTTCTTTTATATATTTTCTTCCTTTTAAACCTATATGCAAAGACATTTCAAATACTTTTGTCATAGGGAGGTTGACATAATGAATCTGAATCAGAATCAGAAATACTTCATTGATCCCGCAGGAAACTGTTTATGTTACGACTGCACAAGTAAACATAGACACAAGTAAACATAGACACAAGGTAGACCAAACACGTGTTACATTGTTAGATATGACAGATACTATACTCGCTTATTTTACCCCACATATATAACAGCAGCACCTGAATAGGTACACTGTTGATGACAGCCAATGTATTAGATGAGTCTGATACCACATATAGTAGTGACATGAAACGGGAAGCTTTTCGTATTAATTACTGCTCACACTAGGAAATGGGGTATTGCACATTACGATACTTTAAGGTATAGCATATTGCACAAAGGATAATTGCATTGATGATTAATATTGCACTGAAAAAGGGAGATAAAAGAGGGATAAAAGGATGGGGGAAAACACATGGGTAAGAGTTTAATATTGCACTATGTGGTTTCCTTCAGTGGTGGGGGTGGTGCAAAGACATAGGAGACATTGTAGAGTCTGATGGCTGATGGCAGGAAGGTTTTCCTGTGATGTTCAGTGGAGCAATGTATGCTCGTCAGTCTCCTGCTAAAGGAAATTCTCTGTCCAGCAACTACTCTGTTGAGTGGGGGGGGTCACTATTTTCTATGATGGACTTTAGTCGCACTAACATTCTTCTCTCAGTCATGGTTTCGAGGGTGTCCATTTCTTCTCCAACTACTGAGTTAGCCTTCCTTACCACTTTATTGAGTCTGTTTGCCTCAGCCTTCTTTATACTACTGCCCTAGCAGGTCACTGTGAAGAAGATAGTGCTGGCCACTACAGTATCATAGAACAACCGCAGCAAAGTGTTGCTGACTCCACAGGATCTGAGTCTTCATAGTAAGTGCAGTCTACTCTGACCCTTTTTATATGCCAGCTGTGGGTTTTTGTACCAGTCCAGCTTACTATCCAGGTGCACCCCCAAATACTTGTAGTCCAGAGCAATCTCCACTTCAAACCTGCATAATTGACAGAGGGGTCATTGGGTAACGAGATTGTGATCTCCCTGGATCTACTACCATCTCCTTCATTTTACCGATGTTCTACTCCAGCTGATTCATTTCACACCAGCTCACAAAGCTGTCCGCCACCCTCCTGTATACCTCCTTGTCTCCATGCCTGATACTTCCTGTTGTGACTGAGTCATCCGAGAATTTTTGCAGGTGACAGCACTTGGTGTGGTAGCTGAAGTCTGTGATACACAGGGTAAAAAGAAAAGGTGATAAAACTGTCCCCTGCGGTGCTCCGGTGCTACATAGCACTGTGCCAGATATTAAGCACTGCAGTCACACATATTGGGGCCTATTGGTCAGATAATCCAGGATCCATGATACTAAGGGAGCATCCACATTCCTTGCTGACAGCTTACTCCCCAGTCTGTCTGGTTGGATGGTGTTAAATGCACTTGAGAAGTCAAAAAACATGATTCTGATGGATCCTCCCTGTTTGTCCAGGTGACTGTATGTTATATGCATTAGGTGGATAATGGCATCGTCAACCCCTATCTTCTCCTGGTATGTAAACTGAAGGGGATCTAGTTCTGACCTGACCTTGATTGAGGTGTTTATGTTATAGACACAAGGTGCAGAGTTTGATTCTTACATTAGGTAATTGGCTACATTGAAAATGGCTCACAAGGGCAGTTAGCCTAGTATGAACCTGTCAGACTTTTGTTTGATCAAGCCAAGGGTCTTAATTCAGTCATTCCCTTTGCAAAAGTAAGAAAAAGCATATCAGTTTTGCTTATTTCATGATCTGTACAGTTTTATATCCCGTCCTTCCCCTCAACAATCCAAGATTACAGCCTAATATCTTAAACATGCTTTTGCCCAGGTTTCTTCTCTGCACACATTTCTTAAAACTAAACAAGAAGAAAGAAAGAGGAAGGGGGAAAAGGGCACCTGTTTACTTTAGTATCCATATAACACACAAAAATAACTGAAAATGCTTTACTATACAACAAGCAGTATATGTCATGTTTTATAAAAAAAATACTGTTAAGAACAAAAATTGTCTTACTTGGAGTTACCTCCTTCCTTCATCTTCCCGTCTCCTTAATGTTCTTTCAAACATTAATGACATGAAGTAGGGCATATGCTTTGGAGTCACCTACAAGTTTAACAAAGTCAAAAAAGTCCAATATTTTCAGGTTTTCTTGCTCAGACATATTTCTCAAATGTGATCGATGCTTTGTAATCCACATTTTTTCATTCATTCATTTCTGAGTTGCAGGTTTTCTTCCTGTTGATCTCCATCTCCCAGCTGCAGTCTCTGGTTCATTTCCAATGTGCTCCTGCTTCTTTTAGTCAACTCCTGTGCTTTTCTCTGTCTCTCGAGCATTTTCCTTTGGAACACTGACATAGTCTTTCTATGAGCTTTATTATCAGAAGAATAAAAAGCAGATTCCCCTTTTGTTTGATAGCTCAAATTTTGTTGGACAAACTTTTGTATTTTCTGCTTAGCATGTTCTGTATCAAAAATGACTTTGACCCTACAGGAAAAGGTATTCTGAATCTCACACCTGCCTCTTGAAATTCCCTGATTGCTGGAGTAAATGTACTCCTCTTCTGCCTGCTGTACAGTGAATAATCATTTTCCACAGTCTACTGTCTCCAACTTTTAGTACTTTGTCCTTCTGTTGCAGTTTTGTCAGAATCAGCTTTTTTTTTCTGCTGGTAAGATTGCATCTTTACTATTAGAGGTCTTGGTTGCTTTCTCATAGCCAAGTTTGGAGCATACACAGAATGTGCCTTTTCAATTAACAACTCCTGCTGTGTAATATCAGTCCAGTTGCGTATTTATGCTTTCATAAAATTAATACAGTCTGTTCCTTCCAGTTTCTCTGGTACAGCAGAAAATTTCAGGTTTTTCCCTTCGTGTTCTGTCCTTTAATTCTACCATTTTTGAAACTTCATTTTGACCTTGATTTTTGCAGTTTTTTCAGCTAATCTAAATAGCTAATCCAGCCTTTTGTTATTTGAGTTGATATACTCCTTCACTGTTTTGTTTATTTTGATCAACTCTGAGCACATTTGATCTATTTTTTCTTCTAGATTGCTGTAAGTGATGTTTTGCACAAAAACTGGAACTTAAACTGCTTTTGACTGAAAGCTGCAGGATTCTTCCCAGACAGTGTTTTCTCCTATTCTTTTGTGGTTAATTTTCTTTCAGGTTCTGTAAATTTCTTCTTTGCCCGCATCCAGCCTAGCCAGCAACAGAAATGTACCAAAAAAGAGAAATTCACAGGTGCAGTTTTCTGAGTTTCTGTTTTCACACTGGGAGAGCTGAAATTAAGTTGTTACTCAGTGTGCAGCCATCATGAACATCCCAATAATATGTCTAGTACCATTAATAATGTATGTCTATCACAAATTTGAGTCAGCAAATTCTAATCCTCTCCTCATAAAAGAGACAGGTTGTATCACATTTTAATTAATTTCCCTCCTTGAGCAGAGCATCTGTTCCACCACTGCATGGCTTACCCCTTCTACATTAATTTGTAGGCGGAAATAAAAGCAACCATAACCTTAAACGTTATCACTAAATGACAGATGAAGCTGTTCAGCTATTCCTTAATGCAAACTGTAAGGGACATAGTAGCAAATTTAGCAGACGCGTCATCCATTCAAACTGCAGAATTGCAAACATAGGCATGCCAAATTGTTATCAACCATAAAACAAATAAAATGAAGAATGATTGGCTACGTTTCTATTTTAAGTGAAAAAGAATGACTCCCAGCATGAGTGGCAGTGCTGGGAACCACTAGTGTAGTAGCAATCGAATGCAGGGGAATAGCAGAAGACAATGAAAATGAGTGCCAGTAAAGTAAAGAATGTAATAAGTACACTGACAAAGAGGATATGGATAGCAAACAATATAGATACTCACTAATGTGCTTTTTTGAGGTTTTTTATCAGCGTTCTGTCTTGCTATTAATAAAAATGTAGCTATGCTCTAACTTCATCAGAAAGCTTTTGTAACTGAGAACTGACTCAGTATTTGTTCTCATTCCTCTTGGTTACCCTATATAGCAGATCATTTCTTAGTTCAAAGTAGCGGATGAACAGCAGCTATCCTGTACCCTTGTTGCACACACCCCCCCCCACTGATGAGCTATAGTCTTTTTTGAAACTGATATGACTTATCTGGGGGCCAGCCAAGTCATCATTAATTTACTTGGTATTCTGATGTGAAATGAAGCACACATTTTGAAAGAGCTCCTTTCTGAGCATGCTGTTATATTGTCCAATGTGAATTAGCCAAGTACAAATTCATCAGTGGCAGAGGTGATGAAAGAATGCATTGAAAATACTTATAGTCCCTTGGCTGGGTCACCTGATCTTGAGTCACAGTTGCTGAACTTAACAGCACAAGATGGCAGTTGTTCATGCTTGCATCATGTACAAGTTTACTTGTTGTACTTGTATGTTAGCATTTAGTGGTTGGTCCACTCTCACAGCCTCTGAGCAAATATTAGTCACTGGCAAGCAATGAATGTTTTTCTGAGGTGTGGCACCCCTGAGGTCAGAATAGTAAAGTAAAGTTATGGATGGCAAAGTGTCCTAAATGGAGGTACAGGCTGGGGTGCTCTTTTAGCTGTTTTAATTTGCTCATAATATGAACAGCTTGAATGCATGTGTTATGACTATGTGTGTATACAGTTGTCAATAGCACATTGTTGCCAGTATATGAGCCTAATGTATCATCTGGGGAAAAAATATATTTTCTGAGTCATATCATATATCACTCCAGAAAAACAATTCACTTTTTTTTCATTAGGTGCATTTTTATATAAACTGTTTCCACTTTCCTTTCTTTTTTTCTGTCTTTCTCTGTTTTTATTTGTAAGCAGAATTTGTATCTTCAGCCACTGATTATTTGCTGCTTCTACCTATTAGGACATGGTGAATGCCAAATAATGAATTCTGAGACAATATGCCTTGCAGTTTGACTCATACCCCTCATAACTTCATAAGTATATACAACACAATCAGTCGGGCAGATCATTAGGAGCCTAGCCAGTATAACTGTGACCACTTGTTCTTTCTGTTCATAAGGGTTTTTGGTGCTATGGGAGCCTTTTCGTAGATCGACAGCAGTTTTGGTGACTGCTATTTCAAAGAAAATGTTTTGCCAAAAAATAATTTCACTGGCAGTGGAGAATTCTTTTTTTTCCACTGTTGTATGACCTTGTACAAGGTATATTTAAGTGCAAGTGATGGTGGGGATGTTCACCCACATGGAGGGGGGATTGCTGAGGTGCTTGCACCCGCAAAAAAACTTTAACTGTAAGTATCAGTGTATCACACACACACACACACACACACACACACACACACACACACACACACACACATATATATATATATATATGTGTGTGTGCGTGTGTGCATGTGTGTGTGTGTGTGTGTGTGTGTGTGTGTGTGTGTGTGTGTGTGTGTGTGTGTGTGTGTGTGTGTGTGTGTGTGTGTGTGTTGCTCCCATTTAATGGCTGTTTTTTTTTTTTTTGTAAAGAAGAAACATCTTTACTGAATTATCATGTATGACGTAGGCAATCATATATTTATATAAATGAAAACAAATCATATTGACAATTTTATTTGCAAATATACATCACAAACCATATTGACAATTTTATTTGCAAACATAGTACATCACTTATGATCTATCCAGTCATTGTCAGTCAAACATTACATAGCTCATTCAAATCCTGGCTTCTATTTAACCCTGCTACTCCTCTGCAAGTATTGTTCCCACAATTCCTATTTTTTTTATTATGTAATTTGCTCCTGTCCTTTTCTAAAGATCCCAATTCCAGTTGTTTTATTTCAGTTACTTTATTCACTACTTCTAGTAGAGTTGGTTTAGTCTTTGATTTCCATTTTCTAGTATTTGCAGCCACAATAATTAGACTCAAGAAGACTTTACTGTGTCTAGGCAATTCCAATTCAGTAACATAGCTCACAAAAATAATTTCCTTAGTTACACCAAATTGGTCACCTAGCATCTTTGACAGAGTTGTCTGTAGGGAATCTTTAAAGTCTGCCAATTCATTACACTCCCAAAAAATATGTTCCCAATTACCTCTTTCTTCCATATCACACCTCCAACATTTGCTGTCTACCTGAGGAAAAATTCTTTAGCGTCTACTTGGGGTAAAAATACCTATATAAACACGTCCAAGTAAAGATCCTAAATCTAGACTATGTTGCATATTTGGGGAGACATACATATATCCTCTCATTGTTTCTTTGTGAACTGGTTATCCAATTTATGTTCCCAGTCGTTTCTAACATCTTCTGATTGATTCTTATAGTTATCATGCAATATTTTATATGCGCAACTAATTATTCCTTTTTAACAGGAGTTTCTGTTTTAGATTCTACTTAAACTGTACCAGTGCTGGTCCTTCACTTAGGATCCCACTAATTCTTTCTCTTTGCTTATACTCTGATTTCAGTCCTTGATAGGGAAGACAATCTCTAGCCTACAGTCCAAATAAATTCTTGGCCTCTTCACATTCTAATACCTTTCCCTCTCTAATTATTTGCTCCCAATACATTGGTCCATTTGTCTGTTTTCTCCAATAAAGTCCAGCCCCCTCTTGCCTATTGTCTTATCACTGCTTGCAATAATCCCTTTTGGCAGAATCTCCTTTCTCCATTCCCATGTTGGCTTAGTTCTTAGAATACCTTCTGCTACTTTACAAATATAATATTCTGCATGGTTATTGTTATTCTCCTTAAGGATCTGCATCAAAATCCCAGTTTCTCCTTGTTTCTTGAGCTCCCCTCCTGTTTCATCATCTTCCCTTTCCACTTTGAATTATAGGTTTCTGCTTGTACTATGTATAGGAGCCTTAACTGTGTAGCTCTGAAATACCCCTTCAAATCGGGTAATCCCAAACCACCTTGTTCATTTAGAAGAATCAGCTTATCCCGTTTGACTCTTGTTGTCCTTCCATCCCAGATAAAATCCTTGGTATCCACAACTTCTCCTTTGGTTGATAAAAATATGCCTGACCTATGTAGAAAACTAAAGGGACTAAAACATTTAAACTGCTTGTATCTTGCTATCCATACCCATATAACAGAGCTTCCAATTTCTCAGTTTTTGTATTATCTTTTGTATAGTCTCTTCCCACATATGGTGATAACAAATGCAACCTACTGGTTTACCTTTGTAATCACTTTAATTAGATTATTTGAGGTAGAGATGACTGTCATCACCAATAAGGTTCTTCAATGGTTTTTGTTTTCAACAATCTCATAAGTGATGATTCACTATATACTCATTATACACTCATATTTATAAGGATAGAGAGACAGATAGATAGATAGATAGATAGATAGATAGATAGATAGATAGATAGACAGATATATAGATAGGGTCTATATTAGAACACAGAACATTCAAAATTTTGAGTGTTCTAATATCGAATCCCATGAACCGAAAATTTAAAACATCGAACATTCAGAACAACAAATTTTTTCCTAGGGAAAAAATTTGCTGTTCCAAAACACATACACACAACACAAGCACACCAAACAAACAGCAATCCACACACATACACCTAACCCTACACTAAACTATACATACACCACTAACTATCCCCTTACATTAACCCAAATCCTTACCCTAAGGTCCGTCACTATCGCGCAGTCACCTCACCCGTGCCCTAACCCTAACTCATCTACCCCGCCCTAACCCTTATGTCCACACAATTGCACACTTACCTGATCTGTGCCCTAACCCTAACTCACCTAACCCGCCCTAACCCTCACATCCACACAATCGCACACTTACCTGAACCTGACCCGTAACTTTCCACCACAGCACTGAAAATACCGAAGCAACAGAAACAGACAATCTAATTCTTTCCCTAGGGAAAAATTTGGTTTTCTGTTTTTTCGATATTTTCAGCATTCGCTGAAAACGGGTCGATATTAGAACACTCTAAATTTTGAATGTTCGGTGTTCTAATATAGACCCGATAGATAGATAGATAGATAGATAGATAGATAGATAGATAGATAGATAGATAGACAGATAGACAGATATGAGAATATTACTTAACGTTGATGTGCACTAACAATGGCACAAATTATATTGATATAGGCATGTCGGGAACACACTTAGCTAAAATCTGAACTTGCCAAAACTACACTAATTGCTAAAGAGAAGAAGGGAAAAAACAGTCTTCTTTTGCAGTCATCGAAAAAAAAAAAAAAGAATAAAATGACCATTAACTTGCAAGAATACCCTATTAGCTTAATGGCACTGTTAGAGAAAGGAGTTATTAGTGATGTAAAATGTAAGGTTGAGCTTAGGGTTTTGTCTCTTTACACCACCTTATTCATATATGTAAGCCTATTCCTGCCCCTAACCCCTACACTATGTGCTATATTACTAAAACCCCTTTCCCTAATAGCACCACTAAATAAGGCGCACACACACACACACACACACGAGGGGGGGTGGTGCATGGGGGCTTGCCCCTGCTGGCAAAAAATGTGAAAGAAGAAATTTTCTAACATTTTAGGTTTTTTTGTAAGGTTCGATATATCAGAACTTTGAGCTGGTTTTCAATGATCAGAGGTTCGATGTTCTGACATTTTGATCCTTTGAAGTAGACCCATATATATATATATATATATATATATATATATATATATATATATATAGATATGTATGTATAAAACGTTCTACTCTAGACTTTAATCCCTTCATCATATACTAAATTTTCTACTTGCACAGTGCCAGTCCAGACACATGATGGTAATTCCATTTTAAAATGTGCATTTTGAACCTATGTAATTCCTGTTTAAAATCTTTTCCATTATTCAGCTGAGTGCCCTGACATGAATTGTTCATTTCCTTTGTTTTAGTCCTGTCCCATCCACAAGATGCATTTTTGAACTTATTTCCAGATTGACACTGGTCTTGCTTCATAGTAAGTATTCCTATCCCATCTGTGCAACTGGCCATTCTGTCTCCATAGCTGGAGTTTTATTAGTGATGTTACCATAATCAGTACTCCTGATTTATTTCTGTTTAGCAGATTTAGTTTTAAGCCTACTATAATGCTTTGATCTGATTCCATTACATATTCATTGTCTTGCTTCTAATTATTACAACCTCCTTTTCCTGTGTGGTTTTACATTGCAAAATATGTTGTAGTAATAACTGTGTGGTTATTTACATTTTTACCTTGTTTCACCTGCAGTGCTACCAGCCACAGGTATCTCTGGAAATGGGCCTGTCAACTGTGACTGTTTCAGTAGTATTCAGATTATGACACCAGTTTATGCACTGTTCCAAATCAAGGGAGATGCCTCAGCATTTGTGCAAAAATGTGCACTGCCTCTGCTGAAACTGGTGAACTATGCTACTTTTTTATTTAATCAAAGCTCACATAAAATCCACACTCACTGCCTTGGCTCAAATAGTCATTGACAGGTATTCATTTTCATTTCATATCTAACTCATTCCCACTCAAACATTTTGCATATGGCTGCGGTGGTGCAGCGGTTAGCATTGCCGCCTCACAGCAAGAGGTTCTCCGGTTCGATCCTTGGCTGGGGTGCCTTCTGTGCGGAGTCTGCATGTCCTCCCTGTGGCTACGTGGGTTTCCTCTGGGTGCTCCAGTTTCCTCCCACATCACAAAAACATGTTATAGGTGGATTGGACACTCTAAATTGGCCCTAGGTGTGAGTGCGTGCATGTGTGTGCCTTCTGCGGAAGGTTGGGCGCCGGGCTGGCAACTCGACACCGTAAAACTCCACTGCCAAACATGAGCGGACAGGTGATTCTCTGTGGCGATCCCTAACCAGGAAAAGCCAAAAGAAGAAGAAGAAGATGAAACTCTCAAGCTCCTCAGAACAAAATCCATTAATTGACCTAACTTCACCTCATGGTTGGAACTGACCCCTTTCAACCTGTTCTTTCAAACACTTGCTTCTATTTTCTTATGTCCCTCTACTGTAATAAATATTTGCTTTCCTCCATTGTATAATTCAGGATACTGTCAGATTCACTCCATTCATAAGTCTGTAAATCCTTAACAAGACTGTTTAGGAAGTCACTGAATAGCCTGAAAGGAGGTAGCAGTGGTGGCATTTCCCAAATGTGACACCCTATCAAACCGTATTAACTACAGCCTAGTGAGCCACATCTCAGTGGCTAGAAAGATAATGTACAAAATTCTAACAGACCATGCAGAGAAATATCTGAGATTTACCAACCTGCAAGAATATAATCAGTATGAATTCATTAAAAAGAGACCTTGCGACCTTGCCATAGAAATGTCTTATAGCTGTGCAGTGTACAGCACTAGAGTTAATCATGGGTAATAATTCACTAATTAAGTGCATAGACTTTGTTAAAGTATTTTACACTCTTCCTAGACAAACTGCCACTACTAGAATAAGGAGAAAACCATATGGTATATGGGGCGTACATTTCTTGGTGAAAAATAATACACAGACTATTGTGTTTAAAGGAACACTGCTGTTGATGTGGACATTTGACAGCAGTTCACCACAGGGAAACTTTTATGGGTCCAGCCTTACTACAAGAACCTTTCTTTATAATAAGACAAAAGGTATTATTTATGTGACACTGCCAGCCCAGCTATCTGAAATTTTATAAATAATCATATTTCATTTGTGAAAATTATTATGATTCATATGCTTGTCTTACAAATGTAAGAGGACTGTATGTTGTGTACTGAACTTCAAGAATGTAATCACAGTGTACCCTATTGTAAAAAAAAAAAAACAGAAATGTATATAAATTATATACCTGTGCAAATATATGTTTTAATAGTAGAAGCTGGAACATACAGAGTTAACTTGCAAAACTTCAAGAAAATAAATTGAAAACTAAAATGTTTTATGATTGTGTTATCTCAGTTTCAGTGCAGCAAGCAGACAAAATGCCTAGAGCTAGAGGTTTTTCTATTGTCTTGAAAGAGAAATAATTACTAGGTTTCAAATGTAAAAGTGTTTGTTTTATGACTTCCAGTTCTGAGCAAATATCTAAGAGATATGTATTTTTCACAGAGAAATGTTAATTTTTTTTTAATTTCTGTTAGCCTGGGAATTGAGGGCAGGTGACAAAGAGTGATGTCATTCAGGCTAACCCAGCAGTAATATGTGATATTAATTTAAGAACTCTCAGAGAAGGAGACTGGGCATTTTGTATCTTGTCTTGGACGTAGAAACATCCATCATCTGCATTTGCTTTGCTCTGTAAGTAAGTTATTTAGGGCATGGTATCTTTTAGATATAGATAGGAATATAGTAAAGATTAGTTAGATGTTTTCTGTATTTATTTGAGACTGTCCTGTAATGTTGTTTTAAAATAGTTCCTGTGATTCTGAACTCTGTAGTTACTGTGTTGTTTGAGTATTGTCTTGTTCTTTTATTATTTATTATTAAATATATTTAAACCTTTTAATTGTGGTTGGTTTGTTTAGAGATATTTAAGCTCTTAGAGTACTTGCATATGTATTTGGTGACGCTGTATAGGCCACCCCAATAGCCTTGCTCTTGGTCACACTTACCATTTGGATAATAGTAACATTACACAGTAGGATTGGGCACCCTTTGTAAGGGCCATAGAGTAGCTGATAAGTAGTGGTCGGTGGGAGTGATAACTACCTTATGGTCTTGTCAGAAGAGAGCATAGGTAGTAAACCTGTGCCAGCCTTCCCCAGGATTGTCTGTGTGTTTGTATATAAATTAAATCTTAAAGTGTGTGTGTGTGTGTGTGTGTGTGTGTGTGTGTGTGTGTGTGTGTGTGTGTGTGTGTGTGTGTGTGTGTGTGTGTGTGTGTGTGTGTGTGTGTGTGTGTGTGTGTGTGTGTATTTGTGTGTGTGTGTCAACTCCTGGGCAGGGATACGAAGCACTGGTTGGACAGAGAGAGTGCTGGAGGTTTTGGTTTGACCACTCAGCTGAGATCTTAACCCTATAGCTGAGCCAGTGGGAAAACTTATTGGGGATCTGGAGAAAGAGACAGAAACCAGCTCCAGATTGATTGTGATCTCTGTGTGCTCTAAAGGGAAATTGTACTTTACTGTGTGTGTACTTGTCATCCTCACTGGAGCTCATGATGAGGATTGAGGCTCCTTGAGTACTCAGCGTGTCACAATTAACAGCGTAAATATTTTTTCAACAGCTATGAAAATAGTGCTGGGTAGAACAAATAACCTCAGCAAAGGCTTAACAAAACAGATGGAGTCAGTGATAACTTTTCCTTCATATTTATTGCTAGAACATACAGAGTACCTAATCTGAGTTCAGCCAATCCAAAAAGGAGTTTCCAGTTTGGGGTAGTTACAATATAGGATGTATACTCAGACAAGGCCCTAAGGGTCATGATTATAACAGATGTAACTACACAAGGAAATGTGATAAGTCAGTGGCAAAAGCTAAAAAATGTTACGCTCTGTACTTTTCCACTAAAAAGAAATAATAACAGCACCATGCCACAAAATGGCAAGACCGGTTTTAGAGTACTGCTTGTTTTTCTTGAGGGCACATACCTTACCAGGATTTAAGTTAATGCAAATGGTGCAAACAAAACACCAAAAGAAAATGAAAGAAATGGAAAGCAAAGACTTGGAAGAAAGGGTGAAAGGTATGACTATGCACTCTTTGAATGAGAGAAATAAGACAGAAGATCTCACTTGAGGCCACAGAGTGAACACAGAAAAATTAATATAGTAGAGTTCTGTAACATCTTAGCATTACAGCAGATGTCCTTGCCTTTACTACTGTAGTATTCATTACTTATGGGACTCCCTGCCATTGAAGTCCCAATGTCGACCAGTACTCTAAAGCCTACTGTTGCTTTAAGGTGCGCCGGACATCACCCATACGCTCCTCACATACTGTAGAGCATAAAGGTGACTTTCTGATGTACCATCCTCAGAACTGATTACAACAGTTAGAACAGCAGTCTAAGGAAACCCAGGAGGTAACCAGTACATCCAGGAAGGAAAAGGAGTAGGGGGAAAGAAAGAGGGAGTGAATACTGCAGCAGTGAAGGTAAGGACATCTAATTTATGGTAATATTTTATACAACTGTACTATGGCATTACATTTACTGCTGCGGTATTCATTGTTTGTGGGAGAGTGCCAAAGCTCACAAAGAAACTTGGGAGGAGGAAGGAGCAGTAGGGCCCTCCAAGAAGCCATGTCCATAGCAAAACCAGCTCTATCTCTGGAGATACTATCCAACTTGTAATGCTTAGTTAAGTACAAACAGAAGTCCAGGTAGCTGCTTCAAGAATAGAAATAGTACTTAGCCCTTGAAAAAAGGACCAGAGGAAGCCATACCTCTCATAGAATGAGCCTTAACAGAAGAAGGAAGGTTTCTACCTTGAAAAGTTTAACAAAAAGAAATAGCTTTTGAAATCCAGGAAGAAATGGTTTGCTTGGATGCAGCTAAACCTAAGGACCTAGGATGAAAATGAAACAAACAACTCATGAGATTTTCTAATAGTCTTCGTCTTATCCCAATAAAATCTGAGTTTTGTATCCATATCCAAATTATGCAGCACCCTCTCATGGTTAGATTGTGGAGAAGGGAAAAAAGTAGGCAAATCAATAGACTGATTAAGTGACAACTCATTAACCACCTTAGTCATAAAAGAAGGATTAGTACATAGGACATCCTGTCCTCATGAAATATCAAAAAAGGAGGACAAGCCATAAGGACATGCATCTCAGACACCTATTTGGCAGATGTAAGAGCTAGAAAAAGAACGGTCTTCCGAGAACAAAGTTGCAAGGAAGCTGAAGCAGCAGGTTCAAAAGGAGCCTTAGTTAACTTTTCCAAAATAAAATTAAGATTCCAGGGAGGAGGAACAGGCTTCCTGGGAGGTTTAATATTAAGGATACCTTTAAGAAATTGTTTAGCCTCAAATCTAGAAGCTAAAGGAGGAATCAAAGGCAGACAAGCAGAGATAGCTGATAAGTGAGCCTTAACAGAATAGACCAAACCAGCATTGAGCAACTCATACAAAAAAGAGAGAACCAAGGGAACATCAACAGTAATTGGGCCCAGGTTATGAGAGAGACACCAAATAGAACCTCTCTTTTATTTGGATAAGTAGGATTTCCTAGTAGTAGGTTTCCTGTCCTCCTGCAGGACCTTCAGCATGTCCTCAGAAAAAAAAAGTGTCTATGCGGAATCAAATGTCAGCTTAAGCATGAACAGGTGGGGATGGATGAGAGATCCCTTGTCTTGTGTGAGTAGATCCACCCTATCAGGTAACTTGTGATGATTGCCCTTGGCTAGATGCAGAAGTAGAGGGAACCAGTACTGTCGCAGCCAAAAGGGAGTCACCAACAAGATTTTGGGAGTATCCTGTTGAATCTTCAACAAGACTTTCAGAATAGAGGAAGGGGAGGGAATGCATAAAGAAACATCCCCTTCCAAGAAAATGAGAGTGCATCCACCTTTCACATCGGAGGACCTGGGACTCTGGCACAAAACAGATGAAGTTGTCTGTTCAGGGGGGAGGCAAACAGATCTTCTTGATGAGTACCCCACTGGTGGACAATGTCCAGAAACACATCCCTGTGAAGCACCTGTTCATAGGATTGAGTTATGACCTACTCAGAGTGTCTGCCACAACGTTGTGATCTGAAGGGATATAAACTGCCTGAAGAGTCACTTGATACTGGACAGCAAGATCCCATACCAGGAGTGCCAACCGGCTAAGAAGGTAAGATCTTGTTTCCCCCCTGTTTGTTGATATACCATATCACTATGGCATTGTTTCTGAATACCTTTAGAGGCTCTGGAGAGAAAAGAGGATTGAAGGCCTGAAGAGCCAGCATAAGAGCTCTCATCTCTTTGACACTGATGTGCTTCCTCTGCTGAAGAGGTGACCACACCCCCCTGTACCTTTTGGGAGCCAAATGTTGATCCCCATCCCATGTCTGAAGCATCTGTAAGCAGCCCTGAGAGGGAAGAGAGGGATGAAAAGGAAACCCTGGATTCAGAGACAACTTCTGGATCTAACAGTGAAGTTCCTTCTTGAGACAAGGAAGAAGAGGAACTACAAAGTCTAGAGGATGTGCATGTTGAAGCCACACTAACTGCAGAAACCACTGAAAATTTTCTCAGGTGGAGTTTGGCCAGAGAGAGCATCAGAATGGTGGCAGGCCAGAGACAGCATCAGAATGGTGGCTGCCATGAAACCGAAAACTCTCAGAAACTTCCTGACTGTGATGGGGGCCAGAGGAAGAAGACTTTGAAAGAAAGAATTGTGAGTTAAGGACTTTGGAGCAGGTAGGTATGCCAGCATAGGCACTATCTGAACCCTGCAACATAGAAAGACATGAACCCGAGAAGGAGTCAGGCAAAACATTTTGAAATTTATTGTGTTCCCTAGGCTCTGAAGAAGAGAAATGAGAAAATGAAGATTTTGAAAAAGTATCTCTGGAAAGGATGCTTGAATTAGCAGAGCATTCAATTAAGGAAATATTTGAATCCCATGAAGCTTGCAAAAAGCAGTCACGGGAGCTAGGCATTTGTTGAATACCCTTGGGGCAGTAGAAAGGCCAAAGGTCAAAGCAGAGAAATGAAAGTGCTAGGAAACAACAGAGAAATGCAAAAACTTCCTGAAAAGAGGATGGATCGGAATATGAAGATAATCATCCTTGAGATCCAGAGACACCATATATGCCTGAGGGAGCAAGAGAGGAAACAGAGTCTGAAGGGGCAACATTCGAAAGGATGGATGGCACTTTCAGAAAAGTGTTTACATGAAACAGGTCTAGAATTGGTCTCCAAGTACCCTCTTTTCTGGGCACTAGGAACATTCTTGAGTAAAACCCCTTCCCACTTGGGTACACAGGTACCTCTTGAATAATACCCTTGTCAAAAGATCTCAAAGAAACTCTGGGAAAAAAGAAGGTGTTCCTGAGGAAGCTAAGGAATACCCATAAAAGTTGTGGGGGGGGGGGTTCCACACCATGAAGTACCCTTGATGAATGATGGACAGAACCCAAGAATCCTGAGTAATCTGAAACCAAACAGGAAGAGAAAAGTGAAAAGAAAGAGAAATGTGGCTGGGAAGCGACGGATAGTCATATAGTACCTGGTTTATCAGGAAAGGAAGGCGTCTGAATCCCTGAAGTCTGACTGGCCTTAGCAGGAGGAGCCCGCTTGCCACTATTTTTACCTTTAGTAGAAGGGCAAGATTGCTTATGAATAAAGGCTGACTTATTGGGATAGCTTCTCTGAAATTTAGGTACAGGAGAAGCAAACACTTTTAAGCTCATGTTAAGGCCTTCCCCTTATCCTGCTTCCCCCAACAAAAGTTTATTATCCAGAGAAGTATCCATAAACCTAGCCTTAATATCATCAGGCAAAGTTTGAAGTCTAAGCTAAGAATACCTCCTCATCACTGAACCAAAAGCAGAAGCCCTAGAAGAGGCATCTGCTGCATCATAACTACATTTGATAGAATGACTAAATACTTCAGAGGAAATCCCTGTCAAGGAAAGAGAAGAAGTTTTACCCTCAGAGTCTGGAAGATCAAAAATAAGCTGACAGCCCTGAGAAAGGAGAAACAACACATACCTGGACATATGAGTCTGATAATTAATAGCCCTAAAAGCTAGGGTAGCAGGAGTGTAAACCTTCTGGCCCCGTCTTTTTGTGATTCTGCTGTCCTTGTCAGAAGGCAGTAACTTGGGTGAAGGAAGCAATTGAGATTCCTTGTCAGAAGCTACAGACACCACAGAGGGGTCAACAGCAGGACATTTGTACAAAAAGTTACAATCTTCACGCACCCTATAAAACCTATCAGGCTGCTTGGGAGCAGGGGTCAGAGAATCAGGTGCTTTAGAGGCATTGGAAAAAGCATCCAACAAAGCAGCCAAAACTGGAGGAATATTAGCAGGTTTAGGAGATTCCATCTGCAGCAACTCATAGTACCTCTTATGGATATCAGAGACCTGAGCACAATCCCACTTAAAAAATTCCATCATCCTACAGACTGTGTCTCCAAAGGAAATTTCCTCAAAAGGAGTATCAGGACTGTTTAGATTCCTCTTCCTCTGACCCATAGTCCAAAGGAGAAGGAATCTGAGTAGAATAAGCCAGGGATTCTACATCAGAATCTGACTCTTCCTCAAAAGAATCCTGTTCTTTACATTTTTAATAAGAGTAGAAGACCAAGGAGAAGCAGGAACAGAAACCCCTGTGGATGCCTTAATGACAGTAAAGCATTAAATAACCCTTGAGTAAAGGCCTGCCACTCACTTTGTGGATCCCTAGGAGCAGAAGAAACATGTTTATTTTTTTTTTGTATCTTCTTTAAGGGAATATCTGCCCTATAATACTTAGAAGGCTCTGACCTAGGATGGCATTCAATAACCACAGAGGGAACTTCTTCCCTAACTAGATCCTTTGGAACCCCCCTAGGTCCCTCAGAAAAAATCCACCACGGTTCCCCCCTGAACATCCAAAACAGATGCCTGCAAAGCCTGATTGAACATGCTGCCAGCCAGATCCTCAATGGCTTCCAACCCAGTCGCAGTAGAGGGAACAAAGCCGGATGAGGCTTCGGGTTCTCACCATCCTCAGGAGAAACATCCGGCAGAGGCTAGACAGCAGAAGATTCCAGTCTTACATTTTTCATCTTCTTCTTCTTCTTCCCTAATGGCTGACCCTCGGGGCAAGAAGTTCCTTCCATTGTATCTTTGGTGAGAAATGTAAGATGCTGGTTCTCAAGATACAAGGAAAGGGAAGAAAGCCTACTGCGAAGGGTTTTCTGAATGAAAGCCTGACAAATACGACAGGTCGTATAGTCATGAGAATTTCCTAGCAAAAAAGACACTTATCATGGCTATCTTTATGGGGAATCTGTCTCCTGCACTAGCACTTACCCTTCCTGGATGACATTAACCCCCAGGAGCAACAAAAAACTAAGAAAAAACAAAACCCCATTAGGGTACTTATCTGCAGGGGCTCAGAACCAGCAGGAAGACATAGGCATTACTGGAGAATAAAAACTGCATTAAACTGGCAGAAAACAATGTTAGGCATTCAGACCGATGATCTTTAAATGCAATCGAACTAGTGGCAAAGAGGTTCTGAGGATGGAACATCCAGACGTCCCTTTATGCCCTGTGCTGCATGGGGAGCATACAAGTGACATTTAGCATATCTTAAAGTAAAAGTAGGCTTTGGTATGCTGGCTGATGTTGGGGCTTCCACAGCAGGGTATCCCACAACTAATAAATACTGCAGCAGTGAATGTAAAGACATAACATTATACATCTCATGAAGAATGTTGGGGGTGCAAAGTTTTACATAAATTGCACCACTTTCAGTCTAGATGCAAGAAAGTATTACTTTGCTGAAAAAACTGTAGCTAGGTGGAACAAAATATCATGAAGGAAGACAAACTATTCTGTTGCCACCACCACCACCGGGATAATAAAAGAATGGAATAGATGTTTAAGCTATTAAAAAAGAAATAAATACAACACATTAAAAAAAACACCCTATGATAGAATCTACATATAAACAGGCTCATATACCACATACCCTCACATACACCCCCAGTAAAATCTCCCAAGAATAAATTCCCAAGGTCAACTTCTTGTAACCTAAAACATAACTCATCTAATCTCCTACAGAAGCGCTTTAGAATCATCCTCAAAACAGACTTTGTAAGAGATGAATGGAGGACAATAACAGTCATTCCCTTGCACAAAGATGGGACTTCAACTGACTTGGGTAATCAGAGGCCCATAAGCCTGATCAGTCTCATCTGTTTGCTATGGAAAGAATCATATATAAATATATACATCTATATATATGGTTCCCTATCAGAAGCCTGAAACACTATAAGCCTGAAAATCAAAATCCTGAAAACTATAGACTGAAAATTCAAATTCCTGAAAGCCCAAAATCCTGAAACTCAAAATCCTGAAAACACAAATAATGCTAATATGTCACTATAAAGACACTAATATCTACCAAGTGACCCTGACCCTAACCCTAACCCTAAGGTCCATCACTATCGCACACTCACCTGACCCGCACCCTAACCCTAACTCACTTAAACCGCCCCTAACCCCAATATTTGTCACTATTGCATACATGCCTAACCTGCGCCCTAACCCTAACTCACTTAAACCGCCCTAACCCTAACATAAAACCAACGCACTTACCTGAACCCAACACATGACCCAACACCACAGGGCTAACAATAGCAAAGCCACAATGACGTCAGTATGTCCATTTTGTGTTTTCAGGATTTTGAGTTTCAGGATTTTGGGCTTTCAGGATTTTGAGTTTTCATTCTATAGTTTTCAGGATTTTGATTTTCAGGCTTATAGTGTTTCAGGCTTCTGATAGGGAACCATATATATATATATATATATATATATATATATATATATATATATATATATATATATATATATATAGTTACCTATCAAAACATCTACGCTTCATAACATCTAAACTCAAAACATCAAGACCACAACATCTAAACTTCAAAACATATAAAACTCATAACATCGAATCTCAAAACATTGAAAACTACAAAGCAACTATAAATAACATCCCGCACACTGTTTGCTACGTTTATGCAGGGGGCAAGCCCACTTGCACCCCCCCATAAATTAAATATACCAACTCCAAGGTCGCACTACAGTGGGGGAAAGAGTTAATTTCTTAACCCCACTGTAGTGCGACCTTGGAGTTGGTATATTTAATTTACGAGGGGTGTGGGGGCAGAGCCCCCCACATGGGGGGTGCAGGGGGTTTGCCCCCCTGAATAAAAATAGTAAAAACTCTGTGTGATATTTATACTACACTTTATATTACACTTTGCCTTCTAACCTCTCTGGTACTTAATGATTCAATGACATTATCATAACTGATGTCTTAGATTTACTTCTTTAAAACATATATATTTTTTACTATAGTGTATTCATTGCCCTGCTACTAATTACTACCAACACCCCTTTCTGAGATGCTGTGCACAGCAAAGTGTATATTCCAGCAGTCCACATTCTCATGGTTCATAACTACATGCGGTCAGACATGTCTGAAAGTGCCTTCAGCCACGGATCTCTGAAAATAAACCAGCCATCAGTTACTACTACAGCACTTTCAATTTGTCACTGTACCACTTTATGTACCTCTTCAAATAAAGTGTGATATCTGATGGGGCACGTGCATAATAAAACATGAAGTGCCGTCATTTTATCTTTTTACTCATTTGTTTAGTGATACTTCTAATCAGATGCACATTCTCTGCATCTGATCCCGTATCCACTGGCCAGAGTTAGTAAATTCTCATTTGAACATTTCCCACTCACATTATACAAAGATATGGAAATATCAGCTAATATAGAGAGCACTGGTCCTCAAGTGCAGGTCCTGAATAGAAATTGACATGGTTATTTGAACAGGCAGATGTGCTTGTTGCATAGAAGCATAGGAAGATTAGATTACATAGATTAATATATCAATAACTAGGTAGATAAATAGACAGGTAGACTGATAGACAGACAGACAGAGACCTACACGGACAGCTAGACAGAGATGAGTTTACACAGATAGACAGATAAACTGATAGTTAGATAGGTAGGTAGGTAGATAGCTAGAGAGAGATAGATAATGGTTAATTTTGTTTGTAAGGAAGCCCCTTAACCACCACCAGCTGTTATTCTTTCTAAGACTGAGAGCGGGTATTTGAAGGAGGATGCCACCCCTCTTATGAACAAATTAACTTAAAAAACATCAGTTGATAAATTTCATGGCTCCTGGCAAATCAAGTGCATGTTGATTGTTGTTAGGTAAACAGCATTCATCCAGTTACCCAAGTCAGTTATAATGATATGGAAGTGTTGAATTATGCTGCCATATTAACATTTTGATAAGTATACAGATACATTATTAACATCCAATGCTGTCCATAATTGTCAAAGTGCCTAACTTCCAGTAACTTAACCTCTTTGATGGATTAGTTTCACCGTATGATTGCATCTTACCCTGTACAGCTGGTCCACCTGCACCCTTGCTTCATTATTTCCTGTCTCCCACTACCATGAAGGTAGGTATGGTGACTCACTGCATAAGATTCTTCCCTCACTGCTCCACGGTCTAGGATTCAGTCCAGAGCTCTGGTCACTGTCTTTGTGGAGTTTGATCTAAGATGTCTTTGTGGGTTTTTCTGTGAATATTCTGATTTCTTCTGACCTCCTAAAAATGTGCCTTTTGATTTGCTACTCTAAACTACACACATAATTTACATGTACCATTGCCCATGTGGCCTGGGTCCTGGACGAAAAGGGTCCATGATGTGTTCTTCTTTTTTCCACTTAATAAATGGATAAATTAAACTTAAAATGGTGATGTACTTGCATTACATCAATGTCTCATTACAGCAATATGTCACTGTGAAATTTTCCATATCTGGATGCCTCTCCCTGTATTTCTCTTCGAATATCTTTCGGGATGCCTTCTTTATGTTGATTAATTTGGCTTTTGCCTTTGCATAAATATTGTACCATATCAATATATATATATATATATATATTTTTTTTTTTTGCTTTTCAAAAATATCTAGTTTTTGTTGTTTACATTTCTGTACTTCTTCAGATGCTTCTTTTTCCAAACAGATCAAAGTTTCTTGATCTATATACTGCGTTTCAAAAATCTGTTGTATTAATGACCCCAAAGTTTTATTTGAAGCTTCCGACAGTTTTTCTTGTGGAAGTATTTTTCTTTCCTCTAACTTATCTCTTAATCTTTTTGTATATCTTGTGTCTGGAAATTCTGTGCTTTTTACATAATAGTAACAATACATAACTTCTTTCTTATCCTCAATAGTCCACTCTATCATTTTTATGGCTATTCTTTGGCCTGTCAATTTTTGTGATTTCTGTCGACTGCTACTTCCTTCTACAACAGGAAGGGCATCCTTACCCTGGGCCTGGCATGGCCCCATTGAATGAATGTTTCTGTATTTTGTCATTTTTTCCAGTGCTGGCACCAGTGCGCCTACCAGGAATGGGCACTTTTTTTTTTTCTTTTCAAAAACTGATGTACACGCAATTGATGATTTGGAACAATGCATATTACACACATCTTAGATTACATAAATTTAACCCTAGGAATTCTCCAATTTGTCCATACTGTGCAGATCAAACAGCGGATCTTCTTCATATGTTCTGGAGTTGTAAATGTGTATATAAACTTTGGAACTCTCTTAAAGTACAACTGCAAAAGATGGGTTATCAAAGTTCTACACTGTCATGGGAATTTATGATTCTACACATTCCTCCAAGAGAGCTTTCCAGATCGCAAACTATTATTTGTATGAATATTTTTTTGCTGATGAAACTCTATATAGCCACAAATTGGCTAGAACCACATAAGACATCATGGAATAATTTTAATTGTGGCTATAAAACATATACTAGCACATAAATTACTTCTGAAACAAACTAACAAAAATATTAATAACCCGAAAATATGGGAAAAGGTCTTCAATATTATATTAGCATGATACTGATTTTAGGAATATATTAAATATAGGAAGCATTTCATGTAGATATTGTATAAATGGTTTGTAGTAGTTATAGTGTATTATGTGTGTGATGTTTATTGTATTTTTGTAATGTTTTTGGAAAATATATTTCAATAAAAATTTATTATGGAAAAAAAAAAGGAATGGGCACTTTTTTATCCTGGGTCTTGTGAAACAAGCTATCTTTTTTAGTTTTTAACCTACTTCTGTTCATGATATATGCTATACAAATACAGTCGATATATCAGTGACATCTTGGCGAGATTTTGTGAAAAACAGGATCCACCTTGTGAAGGTACTCACCAAGACTTGAGGATGAATTCAATATCAGCACTACTACTCTCCTTTGCTTGCTGACTTTTCATTTCTCCATTCGGACCCCATTCAGATTCCATTTTTTCCAGACTTTTTCCTGCATGAGTTTTGTAATATGTTATTAGTTATTCTCAAATTCTTTTGAGGAAAATATAAGTAAATCGGATTAATTACTTAACTAATTGATTAATAGATTAATTGAATAATTAGGGAGAAAGGGTAGCCTAGTTACTAACAGCTAGATAAAGTAATGGAAAATGCATTGAAAATGACAAGATAAAGGTGATGCAGGGTATCTGTGGGTTTGTGCATCAGGGAAAGGTGACACATAAGCTGGCCAGTGCCTTGCTTCATGTACTTAAGTCTTCTGTCTGCTATGTTAGAAATGATTTAGATTTGCATTTTGTATAATCTTAGTTTGCTGCCATTTTGTTCTGAGCAATAAATCTTTTGCCATAAATTATTCAGTCGATTTACTGATAACTGACAGTAATAAAGAACTCCTAACAATAACCACTATTCAGACATTTACCAGGTCTGTATAAGCATGGTATAACTCATTTACTTCAGCTAAGTCATAATCTGTGCATTGTATTTGTTTTTATTTCTGCCTTGGCACTTCCTTGTTGCTTAGCTTTTTATTACTGTTATCGCCAACATTGTAATATGCCTAGTCTAGCCCAGTTTTTGTACCTTGGGGAATAACATATAAATTCTGTCCGAGCTCCAACTACTGAAGTCACATCTTCCATACCAAATAGTTTCAAAAATTTCTTCAAAAATATACCCTCTTTTATTATATTTTCCTTTCTAGGCCCCTGATATATCCTCACTGTTGTAAATCAAATTCCAGTCCCCATGTATAAGTAATATTCCCTGCTGAAAGCTGATTATTTCTCCTAGAATTTTCTTAAGCTCCACTGAAGCCGTTTTAGGTGGAATATAAATACATGCCAGCATAATCCTCCTCCCTTTCCAGTAGCCCCTTACTACTAAAGATTTATTTATTTATTTTATTTTATAGCATTTGTTAACCAAGTGATGTCCGACTGGGCTAAAGAGCCCGTTTTCAGCGAGACCCAGGGAGAAAATCTCCAACAAGTAATATTAGACACAGTTTTATATATATATATATATATATATATATATATATATATATATATATTTATATATATATATATATATATATATATATATATATATATATATATAAGACACTTTACAGTTCAATACAAAATTATAAATAAGAAGCTCTAATACAAAGACAGTACTAAGTATGAATAACAAGTAGCAGGAGAAATTCCAGAATATAGAAAAATACAACTACAAATGCAGTCACAGTAGTAATCATGAGCTTAACAACGAGAGGATTTCTATAATACAGGAGTACAAATAACAGTAAAACTAATATATATGAAAAGTTATGTACAGTGAGGTATTAGCAGAGAGAAACACAGTAGTAATAGGAAAGCAAGATGAACAGAGGTTCAAATGCATCTATATCCAGTAGAGTAGTAGCAAGTAGTAGTATGGAAAAAGACAGGGATGGAGATGAAAGTAGTTAGTGAGCCTGGAAGAATTAGCCTGGAGAGTGGCAGGAGCAGAGCCAATGATTGACTAGGGTTTTTTGCGATAGGCTGAGGAAGTCTGTTCCATAATTTGGCAATTTTGTTAGAATACAGGGAGTCACCATGTTGATTGTGGGAGTGGGTGACTTGTAGCATTAGTTTTTCTGATGATCTGAGGGACCTAAGATTAACAATAGGTTGGACTAGGTTGGAAAGAGCAGGGAGATTGTTGGGTTGGTGGATTATTTTGTGTGCCGTGATGAGCTGATTGAGGGATGACAGGTTAGGGAGTTCAAGCCAGTTGAGCTGAGAGAGAACAGTGCAATGGTATGCCCTGCAAGGGAGAGTATTGGCAAATTTAGCAATTTTGGTGTAACAAGATTCAAGATTATCGAGGTCATACTTGTGCATATTTGTGAATATCTGAGAGCCATAGAGGAGTGTAGAAAGCAGATGTAACTGAGCATTGGCCAGCCTACCACTGTGGATTAGGAAAGGTTTTGCCCTATAGAGGGTGCCAAGTTTGATATCAGCTTTTGTGATTGTCAGAGAAATATGTTTGTTGAATTTTAGATTTTCATCTATTGTGACACCTAGAAGTTTAGTTTGGTTAGTAGGGTCTATTTTGGTACCATTTGAGGAGAGAATTGAGAGAGGTCTACCATTGTTATATTTTTCCCCTCTTCTATTACTATTGGAGCTCCTATAGCAATTAACATAAGTACTACCCACTTCCTTTGTCACAGATATTCCACTGTATAACCATCCTGAAATTCTTTTTTTATGAAATTCATATTCCCCATTCACATGTTCATTTCTTTCCAAATGTGTCTCATGTGGCATAGATATTTGCACTCCAGATTTCTTATTTATTTATTTGTTTGTTTGTTTATTTATCTTTGTTTACTGGGGTTAGTCCAACTGGGCAGTACCAATTTTCAGAGGAGGCTCAGGGAGAAAAGCTCCATTTGTTTACATTATTTTATACTTAGTAGTTCACCACTCTTTCTTTTTTTTATATATACCTGTAAGACCATTCACATTTAAAGATAATATGGAAGGTGCTGCCATTATGATAGGAATTTATTATTCCCACCTGCTATGTATAACAGCTTTTTTCAAAAATGTTTAATTTCACTTTTGTGTTACATGGATACACTAATGTTTGGCATTGATCTTTTATACAGTTGTTTCTTGTTATATCCATTTGAACCTATGTCACATTTACAAGAACTTTTGTTTTAATAAAAAGCCTCAAACAAAAAAATCACACACCCCTAGATCACCCCAGAACCTATTAACTTAATGCAAACAAAGAGAAGTATGTATATTTTCAAATAATGAAGTTTAACCCTCTTAATAGGACCAATTCTCCCAGATTGACAGCTGCACTAATAGGCTTTAACTCACCTGTAATTAAGGTTATCCATGCTAAGACACATGGTATGGCCTGTGTTTCTACTTACACTAAGTGTTGTCTGTTTTTGTGTTATCTTTATTCCTTTCCCATATGTAGAAAACAACCTGAATGCTTTTAGAAAACATTATCTTTTAGCCATTAAAAAAAGAAGTATTCTGTTTCTATTGCCTGTTATCAGGTTGTCTCCACAAAAACATGAGAACCAGATAAACTGTTACCTCCAGCTACAAGTTTGTCATGTTGAACTGTGAACATTTATTTGCTAAAAGTAAACTTTTCATTACATTCAGTGTTCTGTTATATACTTGCTTCCTCTTAAACCTACATGTAAAGACATTTCAAATACTTTCATCACAGGGAGGTTGGCATAATGATTAAGGTGTTTACCTTATAGACACAAAGTGCAGATTTTGATTCTCACATTGGGAAATTGACTACATATACAATCAATGGCCCACAAGGGCAGTTAGACTAGTATGAACCTTTTGTTTGATCAAGCCAAGGGTCTTAATACAGTCATTTCCCTTTTCAAAAGTAAGAAAAAGCATATCAGTTTTACTCCTCTAATGATCTCTACAGTGTTACAACCTGTCCTTCCCCTCAACAACCTAGGATTACAGGCTAATATCTTAAACATGCTTTTGTCCAGGCTTTATTCCTCTTTCTACATTGCTATGCCTATACTTCTTAAAACTAAACAAGAATATAGAAAGAGGAAGGGGAAAAAGGGCACCTGTTTACTTTAGTATCCATATAACACACAAAAATAACTGAAAATGCTTTACTACATAACAAGCAATATATGTCATGTTTTATAAAAAAAAATGTTGTTAAGAACAAAAATTGTTTACTTTGAGTTACCGTCTTCCTTCCTCTTCCCCTGTCCTTAATGTTCTTATAAATATTAATGACATGAAGTAGAGCATATGCTTTGGAGTCACCTACAAGTTTAGCATAGTAAAAAAAGTTGATGTTTTGTAATTCCACATTTATTTGTTAATTTCTCAGTTGCAGGTTTTCTTCCTGTTGATCTCCATCTCCCAGCTGCAGTCTTTGGTTCATTTCCAATGTACTCCTGTTTTTTTTTTTTAGTCAACTCCTGTGCTTTTCTCTGTCTCTTGAGCATTATCCTTTGGAACATTGGAAAAGTTTTCACTGGCATAGTTTCTGTATGAGCTTTGTTATGAGAAGTATAAGAAGCAGAGTCCCCTTCTGTTTGATAGCTCATGTTTTGTTGGACAAACTTTTGTATTTTCTACTTAGCATGTTTTGCATCAAAAAATGACTTTGACTCTCCAGGAAATAATATTCTGAAGGTGGGTCCATATTATGATATCACATGCTCAGAAGAGCGAACAACGCATAATCGACCCCATGTAAGCAAAAGATTACATCGAAACCCCAGATAAACATTACATAATGTGGTGGACTCTGCCCCCCACACCCCCCTACTTAAATATACCAACTCCGAGATCGCACTACAGTGCCGAAAAGGCAAAGTAGTGAAAGTGGCCAAACGAGTTCTTTCCCAGGAAAGAATTCGCTGAAAAGCCGCTTCGTTATTTTGCCTTTTTGGGCTTTCCAGTTCGACAAAGACGCATTTGACAACCTGTATCTGCAACAGCGTAATAGGGAGCCTCTGAAGGTAGCTGGATACAGCAGTTTGAATCTCACACCTACCTATTGAAATTCCCTGATTGCTGGAATAAATGTACTCCTCTTCTGCCTGGTGTACAGTAAACAACCATTTTCTACAAACATCCTACTGTCATCAAGTTTTAGTACTTTGTCCTTCTGACACAGTTGTGTTAGAATCAACTTTTTCTGCTAGTAAGATTGCATCTTTACTATTAGAGGTCTTGGCTGCTTTCTTGTAGCCAGGTTTGGAGCATAGACAGAATGTGCCCTTTTAATTAACAACTCCTGTGTAATATCAGTCCATTTGCTTATTTTCGCTTTCATAAAATTAATACAGTCTGTTCCTTCCAGTTTCTCTGGTACAGCAGAAAATTTCAGGTTTTCCCTATGTCCTCTAATGCTACCATTTTTTTGAAACATCTCTTCTTGAGCAGTCTTATACTCAGCCAGCCTTTTCTTCATTTTGACCTTGATTTTTGCAGTTTTGTCAGCTCTTCTGAATAGCTCTTTAAAGCTTCTTCCATTTTTTACAGCCTTTTGTTATTTGAGTTGATATTCTCCTTCAGTGTTTATCAGCTCTGAGCACAGTTGACTTATTTTTTCCTCTAGATTACTGTAAGTCATGCATTTTACAAAAGATGGAGCTGCATGATTCTTCTCAACCAATGTTTTCTCCTCTTCTCTTGTGGTTGATTTTCTTTCAGGTTCTGTAAATTTTCTTCTTTGCTGCCATCCAGCCAGTGTACTTACTAACCAGTTACCGAAATTTACCCCAAAAAAGACAAATTCACTGGTTCTGTTTTCTGAGTTTCTGTTTTCACACTGGGAGAGCTGAAATTAAGCTGTTACTCAGTGTGTAGCCATCATGAAAGTCCCAGTATTATGCCTAGTACTGTTAATAGTGTATGTCTATCACAAGTTTGAGTCTGCAAATCCTCCTCTCATCATAAAAGAGGCAAGTTGTACCACATTTTAATTCATTTCCCTCCTTGAGCAGAGCATTCTCTTCCACTACTGTATGGCTTAACCTTTCTACAATAATTTGGTTGAAAATAAATGCAACCATAACCTTAAACATTATCACTAAAAGACAGATGAAGCTGTTCATCTATTCCTTAATGCAAACTGTAAGGAACACAGTAGCAAATTTAGCAGAAGTGCCAACCTCTCAAACTGCAGAAATGCAAACATAGGTATGCCAAATCGTGTATTAACCATAAAAGAAATAAACTGAAGAATGGTTGGCTGTGTTTCTATTTTAATTGAAAAAGAATGACTGCCAGCATGAATGGCAGAGCTGAGAACCAATAGTGTGGTAACACTCAAATGCAGATGAAGATCAGAATAAAATAAAAATGAGTGCCAGTAATATAAAAAATGTAATAAGTACACTGACAAAGAGGATCTCAATAGCAAACAATTTACTGTAGATACTTACTGATAATGTAGGAATGGGGAGGCAGAGGGAGTTGAAAATGTGGGTGATGTCTCAGAGTATCATGAGAGTCTCAGAGGTTCTTCACAGCAGTCAGATATACATCAAGCTTTATTAACTGATCACAGTCTTCTGAGCTTTTCTGTGGTGGTCGCAGTAGTGCAGCAGTTAGCATTCCCACCTCACAGCAAGAGGTTCTCCCGTTAGATTCTTGGCTAGAGAGCCTTCTGTGTGGAGTGTGCATGTCCTCCCTGTAGTCGAGTGACGTCTAAAGACATGCAGGTAGGTGCATGCATGAATGGGTGTGCCTTCTTTGAAGGTTGGGCATCGGGCTGGCAACTCGGCATTGTAAAAATCTACTGCCAATCATTAGCCGACCGTAGCTCCACTGTGGCGAACCCTAACCGGGAAAAGCCGAAAGAAGATTATTATAGTCTTCTAAGCTTTTCTGCTTACAAGCAGAATGAACATCTGAGTTTTATTTAACAGGAACAGTGATAATGTTCTCTGCTTTACTTTGCTGTATGTACCGAGGGTCAACTTGCTTAGGTTTCTTTTCAGCTTTGTGTTTTGGCAGTCTTTGTTGTATTTCTCTTGTTTTCACATTGTGTGTTTTCTTGTTGGGTGAAGTTGCAGTCTTCATTATTATCTTCATCAGTGTTGTTGCTATTAGTTGTTTCTTCTTGTGCATGAGAGTATTCACACTCAGTTTTGAACATGTTTAAGGGAGTGTGGGTGATATCTGCATGTAGAATGTTTTGATTACAAAAGAGCAGCTCATGTGTGTGTAATTTGATTTGGCAATAACATGTGAATAGTTTTTACTATCCTTATATGCAACTCATTTTTATTCATGTGTTTATATGTACCACTAATCAACACATTTATTAATAATTTTTGATCAATCATTTAACAAGATAACAGTTATCCATATAGTGAATTCACCAATTGCCCACCTATCTCTATCAGTTAATAAATTGCCTCAAACACTGAGGTCAGGTGGAGTGACTCTCTTCCTAGCACAAAACAGAATACAGCATCCATGGGACCAGATGACATCCCGGGCTGTGTACTACATGAACTACAATATGAACTGGCACCTCACCTAAGTGTCATGTTTAATCATAGCCTCACCTCAGGTTTCATGCCCACTGAGTGGCGCAGAGCTACAGTTATCCCACTCCACATGGGGGGATCCATCTTGGATCCTGGAAACTACCATCCCATCAGTCTGACAAGCCTTATCTGCAAGGCTATGGAGCGTATTATCATGGAACTTATAAACAAAGACATTGGCAACCTTCAAACACTGGACCCCACCCAGTTTGGGTTCGTGAAGGGCCGATCTTGTCTCCTGAACCTGATTGACTTCTTCAAATCAGTCTCCAGAGCCATGGACAAGGGTAAGGTGGTCCACACAGCCTATCTAGACCTTGCCAAGGCCTTTGACACCATCCTCCACTCTGGAATCATAGATAAACTTACTAAGCTGGGTATTAATCCCTACGTCACCCAATGGGTTGCTAACTGGCTTACTGATAGAACCCACACTGTAAAAGTAGCTGACTCCAATTCCAGCTCCAGACAAGTAACAAGTGGAGTACCTCAGGGTTCAGTCCTGGGTCGCTCTTGTTTGGCATCTACTTCTCTGAAGTACAGACCAACACTAAGGGACTCTGGCTAACAAAGTTTGCAGATGACTGCAAACTGGGAGCCATTAATGAATCCCCAAATGATGTGGATACTCTACAAAAGGGTCTTACAGAAACAGATGCGTGGTGCCAGAGCCATGGGCTCAAGCTCAATGCCAAGAAATGTATAGTTATCCCCTTTGGGAAAAAACATGTATCCGTAAATTACCATATAGGTGGCAGTACACTAAACACTGAAAGTGTGATAAGAGACTTAGGGACACAGGTGGACAGTGGTCTCACCTTCAATAACCACATCACCACAACAGTCAGGAAATCCTTCTATGTGGCACACCTCAACACTAAGGGCTTTTCATCCAAAAAAAGGAGGTCATTGTCCCATTGTACTCATCCTTCATTAGACCCATTATAGAATACAACACCCCGTTTGGTATGTACCTCTCAAGATATCTGCAACAACTGGAAAGGCCGTAGAAATACCTCACTAAAAGAATCACAGGCCTAAAGCAGATGCCCTAAGCTGACCGCCTTAAAAAACTCCAGCTATACTCTGTCACATATCGTCGACTCAGAGGCGATCTCTGCTTATCATACAAGGCCATGTCAAACCCAGAGCTGTTGGACATGCTACACTTAAAGAAATCCCAATCCCTCAGAGCCACACGCTCCAGGGATCTAAACCTTGTCATCACAATAAACAAAGCATGCTGGAGGGATAGGTTCCTGACCCAGAGACTCCCCAGACTCTGGAATAGATTGCCCATACATGTCAAGCAGAGTGCCTCTTTGGCCCTCTTCAAAAGGAACCTTGACGATTGGATGGGAGAAAGGAAATTCACCCTGGGGATCACATCAGTCGCCCTGCTAGGCAGGGGTCCAGGGAAGTAAATAGTGTGGGAAGAAATAGCCAGGGAATTGTTATGGCTAGGCTTGTATAGGCCCTAGGGCTGATAGCCTAGTACCAAGCTATGAACCTATAGTACTTGCTTGAACATTGCTGCTTAAGGACTCCTTTTTTCTGCTCCAAAGATTTCATTTTTGTTTTTGGATTTACCCTTTTAATTCTAGGAATTTAGATAGTAATAGATTATAGTATCAGTTAGTTAGGATATAGCTATCTGGATTGTTGGTATTCTCCTATATTCCAAATGCCTTTTGGTTGTTGCTATTGGCCAGTGTGCGCTTTTGAGCTTTTTCTCAGCCATTTGGTGTCTTGCTATAAATTTGAGTGTTTGCTTGGCTTTGAACTTAGTTGCTATGAGAGCTGTTGATTTTGATCTACTCAGATTTGACTGCACTACTAAGACAAGATCTGGGATAAGTAATTGCAATGTTTTCCTGAGTATACTGTTATAGCTGTACATTGTCTTTTGTGCTTTTAAGTAGTCTTGCTGAGAAATTGTTTGTTGGTTTTATTCTAGTTAGAGAAGATGGAACAGTGCTGTTTCTAGGCCTCTAGTTGCTTTAGAACCTGTCAGAGTGCTGTTGCTATTGGCCTCTGTGCTAGTGTGCTTTTTTGAGCTTTTTCATCCACTTTCTGTTTTGCTATTAATAAAAATGTAACTATGCTCTAACTTCATTACAAAGGTTTTGGAACTGAGAACTGACTCAATATTTGTTCTTATTCCTCTTGGTTACCCTACTGCGTGGTGGTGCTGCGGTAGCGTTGTCCCCTCACAGTAAGATTTTGTCCTGTTCGATTCTCAGCTAAAGCATCTTCTATGTGGAGACATGCGTGAATGGGCGTACCTTCTTTGAAGGTTGTGCATCAGGGCTGGCAACTCAGTACGTGAAAATCTACTGCCAATCATTAGCGGACCGGAGTTCTGCTGTGGCGACCCCTAAAGCCAAAAGTTACAACAACATTCCTCTTGGTTACCCTGTATAGTAGATAATTTCTTAGTTCAAAGTAGGGAATGAACTGCAGCTATCCTGTTCCCCTTGTTGCCCCCCCCCCCCCCCCCAGACAAGCTATAGTCTATTTTGAAACTGCCATGACTTATCTGGAGGCCAGCCAAGTCATCATTACTTTACTATTTTACTCAGTATTCTGATGTGAAATGAGGGCAGGGACCTCTTCTCCTATAACTGTAGGTACAAGATTCTCACCCTTACCTAATTCATTGTCTAAAATGACTGTTCATAAAGACTTCTGGTACAATTCAATAATAGTTATATCTAACTCTTCCACTGAGAGCCAACCCTTAATCCCTTTTGTATTGTCTAGTTCTATACCATTTTCTTTATATTTCTGACAACATATCCAGTTGAATCTTTCCCAATAACTTCCATAGCTGTTTAAATTGTGGAAAGTCTTTGCCAGTTAGCAGGTCATATGTAGGGTTACCAGATACCTGCGAACCCAAAGGAGGACACCAAAGGTCATAATGGAGGACAAAGCCATGATAAAGGAGGACAAAGGAGAATGCTTCCTGTTCTGCTCGCAAAAGACAGTGTAGTGTTGCTACAAATAATTCCTTAGTGACACAGGGGGCCCCTGGACTGCTCTGCAATAACATTTTGATGTGTAATTACATTAAGCTGGTAGTTTGCTTCAAGGATAAAATAACCAATTTATTACTGAACAGGTTGATGGAGAAAATAACCAATTCATCACTGAATAGTTTAATGGAAAATATAACAGATCCACTACTGAGCAGGTTCAGATCTTTAAAATACTCAAGAATTAAGGCATGTTGCAATCTTCTTCATGTACTTCAAACTACACTGGCTGTGCCCATGCACCAATCCAGACTAACTAATACTACATGCACCAATCCAGACTAACTAATACTACATGCACCAATCCAGACTAACTAATACTACATGCACCAATCCAGACTAACTAATACTACATGCACCAATCCAGACTAACTGATACTACATGCACCAATCCAGACTAACTGATACTACATGCACCAATCCAGACTAACTGATACTACATGCACCAATCCAGACTAACTAATACTACATGCACCAATCCAGACTAACTAATACTACATGCACCAATCCAGACTAACTAATACTACATGCACCAATCCAGACTAACTAATACTACATGCACCAATCCAGACTAACTAATACTACATGCACCAATCCAGACTAACTGATACTACATGCACCAATCCAGACTAACTGATACTACATGCACCAATCCAGACTAACTGATACTACATGCACCAATCCAGACTAACTAATACTACATGCACCAATCCAGACTAACTAATACTACATGCACCAATCCAGACTAACTAATACTACATGCCTGTATGATACAACTGGTCGTCTTCCTCTACTTTGACTACATCCCAAGTTTTTGTCTACAACCTAATAACAAGGGATTAATTGTAAAATTGATGAAGTATGAATTTATGAATGTTTTTATCATACACTGCTTTGAGTCTTAAAAAGATTATAATAGATTTTTATCTAATATGTAAACTTACATCTTATAGATTAATCTTAACAAATGTTTTGCATTTTTACATTTATATGTAATAGTCTTTGTATGTACATCTGGAGCTTTTCTCCCCGGGCCTCTGCTGAAAATGGACATATATCCAGTCGGACTATCCCGGTCAAAATGTAAAATTAAATAAATAATGGTTCTGCTAGAAGTTTACTGCTCATAAATGCAGAAGATTAATACCAGAGTACATGAAAATTCCCACAGTATATTGCACCCATAGGCTCTCACATCCTTGTCTTACTAATTTAAACCAAAATGCTCCTTTGCGCATGCCCTGAAATATAGAAATTAAAATAAAAGGGCTCCATAAACCTAAAACTGACTTTCTTTCAGTTAATAAACAATCTTCGGTTCTACAACAATATGCCTGCCTAATAATGATCCTGATCTAAGATATAGTATGAATTTACAGTGCTTTCTCAACTTGTTGACAAACACATCATGTAACCATGGCAGGGACAGCTACAATGAGAATGTGTGTTACAATGAAAACTTTAAAAACAACTAATTTGACAGGTCACAAAACGAGTCATCAAAATTAAAAGTTATAGTAAAACTATGTATTTTCCTATTTCTCAGATGCAGCGACTTTTTGCAGCAGTTCATTATTCTCGGCAACATAGGCATGGAACTCCGGACAAGAAACGTTCTTAAAATTATACTTTATAAGAAGAATTCCTCTGACAGACTCAACAGACAGTCTATTTCTTTCTTTTGTCCACTGTGCGTTGATCAAGGGAAATGCTTTTTCAACTCTGGCATTGTGCCCAGGAATGCAAAAGAAAAATTTGTAGATTTTAAGCAGCTCTGAATAAGTGTCTTCATTTGCACAACTTTGAAAGTATGAGCAACACTGCTCATGAAGGAGACTGTCAAAAAACTTGTCATCTTTCTGTCCTACCAATGATTTCAGGTTGCAGTACTGGTCAAACAACTGTACATCGTCTACAACAATACACTTTTTGCTCATATAATATACGCAAGGCAACAGATCATCAAATGTACTGTCTTTCACTTTGTTTAAAAACATCCAACAAAAGCACTGAAATTCATTGAAGGGTGTTATCCACTTTTCCAAATAATCAATGCACCCTTGGTACATGGACTGAACCTCTGTCATGAATGTCTTGCATTCTTCATGTCGGCCATCTTCATGCAGTTTTTTCAGAAGTTCTCACTTTCAGGGAGATAAAAGTTTCACTCTGTCTGCTTAGCAGAGTTTGCTTTGTCGACTGTAGGATGTTACAAACCTCCAACGCTGAGGTTTCTATCCCTTTCAATAGCTGTAGTTTTCGGCTGAAATACTGACGTGCAAATGCAAAAACTACAAATATACTTCTGAAAAACTGTTCTTGAAAAAAATTTCTATCAGCACCAGTGGTTGATTTATGCTCTGAAAGTATGCTTTCGGTGCAGGGAATAACTGCAACAGCCTCTCAATTGCTGGAAATAGGCTGAGCCATCTGGTTTTGCTTTGTTATAGCAACTGCTGATAGTTAACATCAACGCATTCACAAATCTTTTACAGCCTCCATGCGAACAGTATACACAGAAATATCAATATCAACTGCCATTAAATCTGCACCATGTCTAATACAGTTGTAAAGAACATGGGCTGGACATCCAAGGCCCAGCAATGGCTTCTTAAGGCTCGTTTTCAACTGTAAAAAAACATTCTTGCCTTCTTTCCTGTTGATGCTCCCAAAGTTCACTTTTGCATTGTCTCCTGCAAACGCAATGCATTTTGACAACAGACTGTATTTCTCAAGGGTTTCTAGCAAGTAATTACATACCGTTTCAGATGCTTCATTGGGCATGCTGTCCAGGGCAAGTAATCTAGTCTGAGTTCCACCAGCTTTCCAATTAAAATACTGAATGATTATTGGGAATAATTTCTCTACACCATGGTTACTGGCATCTGTTGCAATTCCAAAGCAGTTAATGCCATTTAATGACTTTGCTACTTCCATAACAGTGTGAAGACCAATGACTTTGTTTAGAATTGCCTCCGCTTTTGTCCTGGCACATGTAATGTTTTTAGCAGTTTCAGAGTCACCAAATAGCCTATGCATTAGACCAGCAGTCCAGTCCATAGATTTATATGACTGATGATGAATGACAGCGTGAAACGCTAATGTTGCTTCAGCAGCACATAGCTTCAAGGATTCTGCCAAATGTTTTGGTTGAAAAAATGACATGATTTTTGCAGACGAAGCAGACGTCTTTACCATGTTTCTGTGATTTTCTCTGGTAACATGTCATTATAAATCAGTGGTGCCCTTGTTTCCAACGGACACATAAGAATCACAAACCAAACACTTTGCTTCGTTTTCGGTGCGCCCTTCACCAAATCACAGATACTTCATTTTCATCTGGTCCAAGAATTTGCATTTCTTCTTGTTAGTGTTACTGCTAGACAACATTTTTAGATAAAAGACTCCAATAAAAAATTCAACAGGACTGTTACAGAAGTATAAAATGTTACACATAGATAGAGTCTCTGACCCTCTCTGGAAACTGTGCAGCGAAGGAGATTGATTTAATGCAATATTTTCACTCAGCTAATCAAAGCCGTGCCTTTCGGTGTACGTTTATAAGGCTTTAGTCAGATTTCTTGTGCTAAGAGGTTGAAAACTGTGGTCAATATCCTGGCAAACAAATGCTAATAAATAAATTATAACAGAAAGCTTTAAACAATATAAATTAGAGTTTATATATAAATTATATTTGCTCAATCTTCCAATTCTAGTTGATAAGATACTAAATAGTGTAGAAAAAGTAAAAAAATTAAGCAATGGTTCGTGGCAAAGGTTATGGTGAGTTCTGCCCATGTCTGGTCGTTACACCTGGTTATTTGGGCTACATAGTCCTGACCAAACCTTTGCATGGTTAAGTAAATCTCATCATAACCCACACCCCTTCCATAATGGCCTGACACCTGTCAGAATGCTTTCTAAGCAACACTATGGCTGTGTTTCTAGCTTTCATTACAGGGTTTATTCAAGCTTCCTTCTAGAAAGAATGTGGTTCCTTTTGTGGTCTGGCTCACGCCACCATCATGCATTACATATATTATCTATTTATTTAAATATATAACTCATTGTAGTGCTCAAAATTAGTTATTTTAAAGAGACTGTAAGGTACATTACATCTTATATTAGTTGCATTCAAGGAAGCCTGCAGGTAGGTGCAAGGGGGTGCACTTGCACCCCCTGGAATCGGCTGGCTGAGAAAAGCAATTTATTTAAATTTTAATTTTTTTTTTTTTTTTTTAAAGAAAGGGCATTCCTGTTTAAGAACGCCCTTTGCATCCCATTTTAGGCGCCGGCAGGGATGTCAGAAGGCATACGCACTGTACTGATTTCAGTACAATTTCTTTAGAAGAGGGGGGTAGCTTTTTTTAAAAAAAAGTACATATTTTTTCTTTTTTAAACAGCGTTGGCCCCATTAAGGAACATACCAGCCAGTCGGAATTGAGCTTACGTCATGTTCGGCTGGCTGTGAGCGGGAAATGTGCAGTAGTGAGTGAGTGGAAGACAATCGCAAATGGATTATCGCTGTGAGTGGGAAATGTAAAGTTGTAGTGAGTGGAAGGCAATCACGAATGGATTATCGTTGTGGTGATCGCGAACAGATTATCAGGTAAGAGGGTGGGTGTGTGTGTGTGTGTGTGTGTGTGTGTGTGTGTGTGTGTGTGTGTGTGTCTTTAAATGTCTTATGTATACACAAGTTCTTTTCTTTTTTGTTTTATTTGTTTGTAAGTAATGTCTGTATTTATTTATTAAGCTGATTATTTATTTATGTTTCTTTCTTTGATCTACCAACAGCCATGTTGGCCTGAATGTATTAAGTTTTGCATTAATGACAGCAATTTTATAGGCTGGATGATGAGATATTTAATATATGAATTTGTCGCACACACTAACTATAAATTACGTGATCATGTATTTACTGTAAAAGACTATGACAGTACTATGACCACAAGCTTCTATAATTTCTACTACTCCTGTGATAAAAGTTTGAAAAAATAATGAATTAATTATTGCTAGTAAAGAAAATATGTGGATTTATAGGATCAAATCTATGATGTGGGGACAAAACTCTGCTGCTGTATACACTAACCCTTGCCCTGCTTTAGATTCCATCTGGCAGGACAGGAATGTCTAGACAACACAAGACCAGCTGGCACAGACTACCAACTGATGAATGTCTTTAAGCAAACATCCTGATAATCTGAGAGCATTTTCATTACTTACCTAGAGAAATGGCAAATACTGACCACAAAAACTGGCAGGCACAAGCCTTGCTCAACCTAAACAACAAGTAACAGTTGTCTGTTAATGCTAATTACATTTCTTTACCCTTATTTTTTTATTATAATGAACCAGAATGTGACTAAAAAACTTAAGTGACAGAATGCGGAGAAGTAAATAATGGGAGAGTAAAGCCTGAAGTAGGGGCAGATCCAAGCAACACTAACACGATCATTGATATTTGATAAAATGGATTATGCCCTGCATGCAAATTTTGAAGAGTATGAAATCTGAACTTTTTAAAAAACACACCAATAAAAAACGACCAGTAAATGTATTCAAACACAGACATATAAAACTCCTTCACATGTATTTATTTGTGGGATCAAATTACATAACAAAATTGTCTTGTTTTATTAAGCTAGGAATGTAGGAAGATATAAGCTTCATTGTTCTGATATAGCAATTAATCACCATGTCATTCTATATACCTAACAAATAGTAATAGTCAATTAATTAATTAAATGACATATGTATGGTTTAATATACATTGGGATAGAAATAATTAAGTTCTGCAAATCTACAGATGATTTAATACCAAGCAGCTGGAATGCCAGTATCAGCAGTAAATATAAACTCCTAAATCAACTTTAATGATACTTTTTTACTGAAACATAAACTAGTGCAATATACTGCATCTGAGCTGTAATAGTTATATAATAGCCATTGACTAAAAAAGTATTTTTGCAGCTGAAGACAGTCTGCAAAACTTTCTACAAAATATTCATGTCCCTAGTTCAGACATCTTTCCTTGAACAGATATTGGAATAATCATCTACACTACCTACAAGTGTTTTGTGGACTTGCAGAATGGGTGAGACCATATACCCTACCTCTCAAATCTCCAGAGTTTTGCCTCATAATTATGGTCTGTTCCTCATAAAATATGTGATTTTCTGGATTTTTGTGGTGAAACAGTGAGGAATTAATTCATCAAATGTTGACAGATATTTGAGTTTCAGATTTAATATCCCTCAGAAAATGCATAGTAACACAATACATTTTATTCTAGCAACTTTCTAAGTTTATAATAACAATATTTAAAATGTGTCCCTATTGGGGGGGGGGGGGGTTGTCCCCCTTATTTTTGGCTTTGCCCAGATTTTTTGTGCTAAGAGGTTGAAAGCTATGCCATGTACCCAGGAATGTTTTGTGAGAAATGCTGCAGCAGTATGGGGTCCCAGGGTTATTGCTTCATGCCATTTAGTCACTGTGTTTGAGTACTGTCAAATGTGTCTACATTCTCAGTGTCACAATGTTGTGTTTGAAATCTGCTGGAGTCAATAAGACGGCACGAGTGTAAATGATCCGGTCTGTGTGCTTCTCTGTTTTGCATAATACACCAGACTGCAGTTTGAAATAAATGTATCAGGCATGTGTTTCACCATCCAAACAGCTCTTGGTAACATTTAAAATGTTTTTCTGATATGGATATTTTCATGGGATTATGAAACTGGGAAACATTAGTCATTAAATGTGACTTTGTGTAATAATTACATATATTTTTAAAGCAGCACAGCAGGTAGCATACTTGCATCTGGATACAGAAGGCTACAGGTTCTACTCCCACAACATGTAGATTTGTATTTTAAGGGGGTGTATGTCCTCCTTTGGATGAGATGCCTAATAACTATTAACTTGTTTTTCAGCTTGCCACCCATTCCCTATTGCAATATACCAGCTTACCATTTTTTAATATAACGTAGGCAATTTATTCTTCAAGGGCAGCAGGCATTGAATTTGTAGATTAAACACTGGAATATAAAGTTGCTTTCTAGCAACAACCTCTTCACTGGTTTCAGATCTCTTTAATGTGGAATTATTCAGATGACTTTTACTTCTGCAAAGATTCTACATATTAATTGATATTGGTGGATTGTATGACAGAAGTTTGAGTAGAGTGGCCCTTTATGGTTGAAATGTTCTGAATTGGGCAGGTTGTCATTATTGGTTCATATGATTTGTTTCATTGTTTAAAGGAAAAATGTTCAGAACTATAAATTTAAAACACGGTCTAACAAGTGGTGCTGTATTATACAAGGGATATAATTTGATTATTATATAGTATAATTAATACAGTCAGGAAGGTGAATCAAATAACTTTTCCATGGTTCTAAAAATGTGTGCAAGGAGCCTATGATTTGAAAACAGCCCAAAGGTAAACTTACCCTGCCACTGGCCAGATGCATTTTCTTGGAATGCGGGTTTCAATGTTGTTTCAGTGAATGTAGGTTTCAAAGGTAGAGAAGTTTTAATGCTAAGTCTGTTTTCATTGTAAGACTATTGCTTTGTTTAGGTTTAGTAAATGTCTATCAGTGTTTGTGCTATAAAATTTGAAATAAAAGTTGTAAATGAAATCCAAATATCTGTAATCATTGTAGAAGTAAAGCATAAAGCAGTATGCACACTGAGAGATTTGAACAGTGACTATGACACATGGGGAGAAATTGCCAAGTAATGGGACACTGGAATGGCTGCGTAGGAGGGGGGTGGGGCTGAGTGGATGGGGACAGCAGAGGGGGTAGGGCTGCATGGGCGGGGCTTGGGTTTGCACTCCCCTGCAAAAAATCCTGCAGGCTCCCTTGGTTGCATTAGTAAAGTCTTCCACAAATACATACAATAATTTATATTGTAGTACGACTTTATAAACGATGGTCAGTGAGATCATTCATAGCTACCAGCCCACATTTTTTCAAAAGTGGAACAATGCTTCATTGCGTCTCAAATTATGGAGCAAAACACAACATGTGAAACAACTGCTAAAATCTTTAGCTAAAAGGCTTGCAGTGTAATACATCTCAAGTATACCCCATTACGAGGAACTTTCCTCATTGGTAGTCTTAAAATGTCTGACACGATGACCTGGGCTCTTAAAGAGTAAGTTGTACAATAATAAATTGCAGGATTTGAAATTATGTTTTTAATATAATTTATGTAAAGGAAGACTGAAAACAATTTAAATGAGTGGAAGAGTAGTTACAAAACAATGAAAATCTAACTGCAGACTTTAATACGAACAACTACAGCAGTACAACACAGATACAACTTCAGTAGTACAAAACAAGCAGAAACCTGGCAGCAGCAATGCTGAAATTAGCATGAAATGTAAAGCAAATATTTACAAGCAATTGTTCTCAACACAAACTCTGTCAAACTTGCTACAAATAGAAACAAATTATTTACAGTGCATGCTATGGTAGGCTTGTGTTAAACAGAGAGGTGGGACACAGATATAGTACAAAGTACATTAAAAGAACATTTTTAACACAAAAGCAGGCCAGGGTCAGGATGCTAAGCCCAGGTAAAATACGTTTTGCAGTATGTAGTATAAACCTTGCCCTTCAACAATGCATAGTATTTACCCGATTCACACCTGTGATAGCCACCCTTTGGTGTAACATCACTCTCAGGTAGTCAATACAGAATGCAAAAAAAAAAAAAGACAACATTTACATTACTGTATTGCTTTCACATAAACATTAGCCAAAGGTCAGTGCTTGCACTCGCCCCGTCTCACTACACTCAAATGCACAGCAGTCTCGCAGAAGCAGAATTATAACAGTAAATGGTAGGACCACTCATTTCACTTACAAACAGCCCTCCCGTACCCATTACCTACCAACAGTAGGTGATTTGGCCTTGCCAGCATCAGTAATGTTTTTATTACTGTATTGAATTGATGCATGCAAATAGTCAGAGTTTGCATTCTGTCTTATTTCATGCAAATACACATTAGTCCTGCAAGCCAGAATTATTACACCAAGGCTAAAGTACCAAACATTTCATCCACAAACAGCCATCATATCAATTGCCGACCTAAAGTATCTGCTTTGACCCTGCCAGGATTAAAACAAAAATAGCAATGATTCCATTAATTTACTCTTACACAGAAACAGTAGTTACAGGCTTCTATGTCAGCTGACTTTAGTCAAATACACATTAATCCTGCAAAGCCACAATTACAACAGTAAACAGCAAAGCCGTCAACTCATTTCATTCACAAATACCCCTATTACCTAACTTAAGTAGCTGCATTTACCCTGTCAGGATTAAAGTAGAAATAATAGTAACAGTTGGGATGCATACTTGCATTACTTTCATTTTGTTGACAGAAACATTAGTCACAGCTTGTGTGTCCCACCCAAATACACATTTAATTTTATTTATTTTACTTTGGTTTACCCGAGTTTCTGCAACTGGCTTTAGTCTGAAAAAAAAAAAACTTTCAACATAGGCCCAGGGAGAAGCACTCCAACATATTAAAAACATTTTTAACAAACATTCAGTATATACATGAACAGATATGAAATAACATAAATTAAGAATTTCTCAAACTTGCTAATTATTTTAGAGTCATCTTAAAATACAGACAGAAGAGTATTACAGTTTTACAAAGCTGGAATCACAACAGTAAACTGCAGGGCCAGTTGTTTCTTTCACACATAGCTCCAATCTCCACTGCCTGCCCCACCCACAGTATCTGATTTGATCTTGCAATATTAAAAACAACAACAAAAAGATGACACTGTCATCAAGGTAAGTATTCTTTTTTTTTACATAAACAATACTCAGAGCTTGAGGTCGATCTTACTTCACTCAGATACACATTACTCTTGCAAAGCAAAACAGAACTGCAGTCATTCCATTCCAAGTAGGCATTGTCCCCATCCCAAATGCCTACCCAGAGAATCTGCTTTGAGCCTACAAGGTTTAAAATAATGAAAATAAAAGACCACGGTTACATTACTGTACTTATTTCACATCACATGGCCAGGAACTTGCATGCGATCTTACTTCAGTTCACCTATACACACACTTTACTCATGCAAGAGTAGAGTTTGTTTCAACAAGAAAACATTGACAAACCATTCTAATGTATCTTGACTGACCCTACAAAAAGATATTAGGTTAAGAAAAAACACATGTCATCCACAAACAGCCCCCAAGACACACTGCAGAGCTAGTATCTCTTTGGCACCTGTGACCTGCCAGGATATTATATTAAAAAAAAAAGAAAGTCATCAACAGCCCCCAAAATACACCACCCACTAGCATCTGGTTTACCCTGCCAGTGTATTATGTTATAAAAAAGAAAAATCATCAACAGTCCCCAAAACACATTGTCACCCTATGTCTGGATAACCCTGCCAGGATATATTCAAAAAAGAAATCATATCTCTCAACTGTACAGATTTTTGCCTCATATTTTGGGTCTGTTTCTCATAAAATTGTGGTCTTCTGGCAAACCATTAAAGATTAAAGTCAGAAAATAATGTCAGAAATTTGAGTTTCAGATATCATAACCTTCAGAAAAATTATGTTAATGCAAGATATGTTATTATATCAACTTTTTAAGTTTACAAGAGCAATAGTTAAAAATTGTCCCTACTTTTGGGCCTTTGTCCCACCATTATTTATGGCTTTGTTCAGATTTCTTGCTCTAAGAGGTTGAGAGATATGAAAGAAATTCATCAACAGGTCCAAAAAAGACACAGACCACAGGAATTTGGTTGACCCTGCCAGTGTATTAAAAAAAGAAAACCAACAGTCCCCAAAACACATTGCCTCCCTAGTATCTGGTTAACCCTGCCAGGATATATTTTTAAAAAAAGCATACCTCTCAACTGTACAGATTTTTGCCACATATTTTAGGTCTGTTTCTCATAAAATTGTGGTTTTTCCTGGAAAACCATTAAAGTTAGAAAATATTGTCAGACATTTGAGTTTCAGATTCCATAACCTTCAGAAAATTTATGTTAATGCAAGATCTGTTATTATATCAACTTTTTAAGCTTGGAAGAGCAATATTTAAAAATTGACCCTACTTTTGGGACTTTGTCCCTCCATTACTTATGGCTTTGTCTAGATTCCTTGCTCTAAGAGTTTGAGAGGTATGAAAGAAAGTCATCAACAGCCCCAAAAAACACAAAGACCACAGGAATCTGGCTGACCCCGCCAGTGTATTAAAAAAAGAAAATCAGCAGCCCCAAAACACAGCACCTCCCTAGTATCTGGTTTAACACTGCCAGGTTTTTAATACATACATATATATATATATATATATATATATATAAAGTTATCAATGGCCTTTAAAACACACATAGTATTAGTATAATTTGGTTGACCCTGCCAGGAAAAAAATAAAGAAAATGTCTGGTTGGCCCTGCCAGGAAAAAAAAGTACTTACCTTGAACACTAATACAACAGTCGACCCCTGTTTCTCCACTCTCTCGTGCTCTCCCTCTCAACTAAAGTACGGGAAGAGAATGCGAGAGTAACAGGACTAATCAGTAGCCATGTCACATAAACAGATTACGTGACAGACTGCTGACTTCGCAGTCCCGTCAGGTTCCTGTTTCCTGCGGTTAAACTGCAGTTACTTCTGGGCATCTGCATAGATGCCTTCCATCTTCTCAATCAGGACTGTTTTTAAAACAGTCCAGAGAGGAAAAAAGATATTTTTAAAACCCAGACATTTTTGCCTTTTTAGACAATACCTGCCGGATGGAGGACACAACGCTCCTTTTCTGGACGTCTGGTAACCCTAGTCATGTGTTAATTTAGTGTATGGCGAGTTTGTATTTCTATTTTACAGGGTGTTCCCTCTTGTCCCCACTTACACACACCACTTCATTTTTCTGCCTACTAGTTGTTTTTTTTTTTTTTTTTTGCTTACAAACAAATTGCATTGTATATGGTGTGACCATGGTCTCGGAATCCAATAATCCTTGCATTTTTCCCTGTACCTCAATGGTACATTACCATGTTTAATAACAGCATAGTGATAGAAATCAGACTTTACAATTCTGTTAGTTAAAAATACATTGTCATATTCCATAGGCATGCTTTCATGTACAGCTTGTTGGCTAGCATTAACATTTTTTTACAAGTATAATATTTCCATCATTAGCTGTACAGTATGTGGCTGTAGTCCCTTTCCTAGAACATTTAAAACAAACTAATGCAGATGCTAAAAATGTCTCTTGTCTGCAGGAAAATAAACAAACTTATGTGAAAGCTTATTATTAGTTCTATGTGCATGTGAGTCTGACTTAAAAATTTGTGCTTTCAGTAAATAGCAGTCAGCTGTTCAGATAATGTACAGTAACTTTGGGATATCAAGTTTATTAAGTGACTACGGAGTGCTCTTTTAATCTTTTCTATATTCAAGATTTCTAGACTTTTACCTACATTATATAAATTAGGTTCTAGGTGCAGTTTTAAAATATGCATTAAATCAGCCATTTGTGACTTTATCGGACTGTCCATACTTCATGTCTAGTATTGAAACTTAAGAGAATCTGCTTCAAATAAGGTTTCAGCATTTGCTAAAACTTCTTATTTCAGTTTTAAGTCATCATGTGTGTTGCCATCTTATAACTCAATGTATGCTTTCGGGGAGTCACTGAATATCTGAGCTGAAAATATTCTGCCCCAGTTGGTTTGGGATCATTTTGCCATAGTTGCATACATTCCAAATGCTACCCTGTAGTCCTTCCCATCCTCTTCCTTCCTCTACCTCAAAGGATACGGGTGTTTGGGAACACCAAGTGAGGTGCAATGCTGTCTCATGATTATGGAGACCTGTTGTCACAAACTAGTTAGGTGTTGGTTGATGACTGCACATCTTTCTTGAAAAGCTGTCTGGAGGCTATGCATGAGTAAGTTAGTGGCTGCATTCCTTTCTTGAAAAGACTTTAAATGCACTACAGCCTTAAGCAATTTTTCTGTTTTAACTAGAAAAGTCAGTAGTTATAGTTCAGTGTATACAGGGTTTATGGCTGCACCTTCTTCAGTTAAACCTATTTTACTACCACAAGGTCTGTTTCCAGGAACAAGTTCCCTTATGGGCACAAAAAGATTTTAATAATTTCTTAGGGCAACACTTTTTAATTACTCTTTACCTTAACTGCCTGTCAGCCATTAACCCTTCCCAGCCAATTGGGCCATTCATTCACCATCATTGTGGTGAGGATTTGCTGGAAGGGGCTATTGCTATTAGGGGTGGTTCAAGGGTGTTTCTTTTTTCCAGCACTACCATTCCAGTGAATGCCAGACATGCAGAGAAAGAACAAGATATACCATGTTGGTTTTCCATCACTTTCCCAAGGAACATTGCCAGCCCCTCCTCTCAGGCATGGGAAATGGTTTCCCCAGTCTCCACCAAAGCAATTGTACTTCCCCATGTGCTCTTTGAGCACCTGCTACCCTCCTCACCCCAGGGAGAGTCTAGTGGGCCATGCCTGTTCACTTGTGTCTCTCCCTTCTTGACTTCTCCAATGCCAGTGCCACTAATCAAACCAAGGGCATTTGTGTCACATTGAGGGTTATGGCCCTCTGCACCATGGACCCAGGCCAGGGCAGCACTTCTTACTGCCGGGAGGATCCTTGGACCAGAACAAATCCATGAATGGACACAAGGATTGAGAGTTTCCCTATTTTAGCAGGAGGGTTCTCATGCAATACAGCATCGGTTCCAACCACTTTAAGTACCTTTCATTGTGGAGGCTTACATCTGTCAAATAGTAACTGAGATTCAGTTAGAGCTTGCATTGTTTATTGGGGTATAACAAGTAGGAAAATCATTGTTATAAAATGCATTTCACCAGTGTAGCATTTTGCAGTACCAAACGGAACAATATGTAGTTAATCAGATTTATTTGCACAAACAAATTACAAATCTGGCTTTTTTCCAAGTGTGAAGAATCACACAATATAAAAATCAGCAATTAATTAAAGATCTTAAAGGACAACAGTGAAGAATCACACAATATAAAAATCAGCAATTAATTAAAGATCTTAAAGGACAATATTACCTGTATTCCAGCCAAGTTATTTTTCCCAGACCTATCAGTCACAATATTACATATATGTATATGTGTGTGTGTGTTTGTGAAAGTTCTGGAGAGGTTGATTGATAAACAAATAGACAGAGTAGTAGAAAGTAAGATGGGAGATGAGCAGTTTGGATTCAGATCAGGATGCAGCAGAAATAACCCAATGTTTTTGCAATGAGACAGATACTTGAGAAGAAGTTAGAGATGAAGAAAGAATCCAGTTGGGCATTGCTAGTCTTGGAGAAAGCATATGACAAGGTTCCAAGAAAGCTTCTTTGGTCAGTCCTGCAGTGGTTCGAAGTCCCAAAAACATTGGTAAAATTATGCAGGCTACGTACAAGGACCTGATGACTCAAGTATGAACAGCATTTGGTCTCACAGAGGGGTTCCCAATGAAAGAGGGTATGCATTGGGATTTAGCTCTGAGCCCACTGCTGTTCATACTGGTGACAGATTATGTTAGCAAACAGGTTGGGGGGGATAGATTTGACAAAGTTGCTGTATGCAGATGATATGAGATTAAAGGTAGACTCTGAGCAAGAACTTCAGCAAAGGATAGGAGAATGGAATGCAAACCTGAAGGCACATGGGATGAAACTGAGTACAGATAATTCAATTGTAATGGTAGCAAACTGGGGAAAACAGAATGAGCTGAGAAATGAGATACAAGGGAAGATAGTGGACAGGTAAACAGCTTCAAGTATCTGGGAGGGGTGGTTGAGGAGAAGGGAAGTCTGAATGAAGAGGTCAAAGCTAGAATCAGAGTGGCTACAGCCAACTGGCATAGAGTGTCAGGTGTAGTCTATGACAGAAGAATGACAAAGAAGGTAAACAGTAAGGTGTACAAGACAGTGGTTTCAACAGTACTGCTGTATAGAGTGTCAGGTGTAGTCTATGACAGAAGAATGCCAAAGAAGCTTTAAAGTAAGGTGTACAAGACAGTGGTTTCAACAGTACTGCTGTATAGAGTGTCAGGTGTAGTCTATGACAGAAGACAGCCAAAGAAGGTAAACAGTAAGGTGTACAAGACAGTGGTGTGAACAGTACTGCTGTATGGTACAGAAACCTGGGCAGTAAAGGCAGATGAGGAAGCAGAGAGGAAATGAAGTGCCTGAGATGGGTGGCAGGATGCACACTGTGCGACAGGTGAAGAAATGAGCGCTTAATAGCAGCAGCCAAAGTAGCTCCAGTTGCAGAAAAAATCAAAGAGAACAGATTACAGTAATTCGGCCACATGCGCAGAAAAGGAGAAGACAATCCGGTAAAGATTTGGGCCAGGCAGGAAAAAGGCAAGAGGAAACAAAGGCAGAAGTGGATGGACTGTGTGTGGGAAGATGTGTGACAGTCAGGCAGGAATGTAGCATTGAATCGAGAAAGGTGGCAACAGTTAACACGCCACCCTGACCCCATGTCGATGATGACGATGATGATTATGATGACGATGATGTTCGTGTGTGTTCAGACTGTAAGTCTGAGAACTGTAAGTGCGATCCTTGGAACTGCAAATATTAAAGTATAGTTAGGGAAATAACTATGCCTAGAATTGCTATTTCTTGGAGAATTCACTTTTCTCTGAAGAAAAATGTTCTCATAGTTCACACGTGTAATGACAAGGGCTGTGGACATGTTGATCATGTGATGTGCATCTCCAGGCTAGGATTCATTAATCATATCGACAGATTAAATCATCGCTCACTTTTTGTTTGTCTCATATAGACAACTACATGCAAATATCTGTCCTGATTTTTAGTTTATGAACTATTCAGTTTTACTAGATCTTTCTCACTACTCACTCCAAAACTCTCAACTGACATTGTAATATAAATAGGACTTTTGGGAGGGATAGGTACATTACCCGAAGTATTCTCTACCTGTGGAACAAATGTTACTTGCATGCTAAATGATGTGACACCTTAGCCTTATTCAAGTTAAATCTTATTGCATGATTCACATAACTTTATCCAGTAATTGGTACTATTTCCCTTAACAACAAGAGAAGTAATCCTACTGGTTATTTTTCCTTCAGGTGCATTTCTATGCTATATACGGTTGGCCAAACTGGCTGCCTAGGACTAACTTATGAACCAGCATAAACAGATACATAGATGGATAGATTGCTAGATAATATATAGATAGTATAGACAAACAGAAAATTGCATCTGCAAAGCTTACAAATCTAAATCATTGTGCAATCAATGAGTCTCTAAAATATTTTAATGTGAACTGCAACAAACAAGTGTAAAATGTTGGAAATCATCAAGATGAAATGAAACCAATACATTTTTAATATGCAACTGCTTCAGCATTTAAAGTAAAAACTAAAAGCAGCAAAACTAAAAAAATCCCTTAGAGTGTATTTTTTAAATGTACACTACAAGACAGGAATTAAAGCAGTGAAGTCTATTGGAAAATCAACAGTTTTAATCAGTTATGAACCAAGATCAAACCAGAGAGTAAGAGACAGAGAAACACACGCACACACACACACACACACACACACACACACACACACACACGCGTTGTAAACCACAAAAGTAATCAAAGAACATGGCCACTGAGCATTAGAAACAAAAGTTCAAAGAAGGGACATAATTTAAAGCACATTTTAGAATAGTACGTACTTCTTAAAACTGTTGCCAATAAAAATATTTGAGTATTGCGTAAAAAAAATCAAAGTAAAACATATTGTTCTTGGTACTTTTAAACTTTAAATGTTCATGTTACGTAATGGTCACCAATATTAGCACAATGCTATGATGCAAGAAAATGCTAATTAACCTATATTTGCATTAATGAAAATCTATAACAAATTTTCTGCCTTTACCAAAATCATTCTGAAAGTAAGGTGATTTTGGCATGCAACAGCAAGAGAAATTGTGCAGCCATACTATAACAGCTGGAATCATGGCTTACTTTCATGCAGCCTTTTCTTTATTCTTCTTTGATAAGTGCACCAGCACCAGCCACCAAACAAAATCAGCTGTGTTGATTGTCAACACATAGTTTATTGTTGTGATGTTCTACTTATTTATGTTCCAGGAAAAGTACAAACTATATTCCCCTTAGGGCTGTTCATAGTTAGCATCTGTCTACACTTCACAACTGAAGAGCTGAAGGGGTTATTACATTTTGATACTAAGAGAACACTTTACAATAGAGTCATTTAAAGTTCCTGTTAGCCTGTGTGTGTGTACATGGCTTTACTAGAAAGGCTCACCCAGACTCTGCTATACTTTGCTGTGAGGGAAAGGTTAGTTTGCTTTTTATTTGTTGTATTACTTTATTGCCTTTTTCTATTTTGAATACTGTGATTTTTTTATTTACCTTGTGTTTTACTTTTATTCTGCTTTTAACTGCATATTAAAACTTGAAAAGAGCCCACAGCTCTTTCTCTTGTGAGTCAGGCAGAAATTAGTACAGGTCAATAGAACAGGTCAGTTAAGGTTAATCATCTGTGAACTGAGTGGGTGGAGCTAGGAACTAAACCTTCTATTTAAGGGGTAAAATAAAACATTTTAGAACTTTACTTGAAAGGCTCACCCAGACTCTGCTACACTTTGCTGTGATGGAAAGGTTTGTTTGCTTTTTATTTGTTGTACTACTTTATTGCCTTTTTCTATTTTGAATACTGTGATTTGTTTTATTTACCTTGTGTTTTACTTGTATTCTGCTTTTAACTGCATATTAAAACTTGAAAAGAGACCACAGCTCTGTCTCTTGTGAGTCAGACAGAACTTTTTTCCCCGACCCTCCCTCTTAAACACCACTATCTTTCTAGTTGCCTTCCCATTATGTTAATTTGACCATATATCTTATTTCCTCTTTGTTTTTACTGGCTTGTGTCAGTAAGCACAAAATTATAATTTTATGAAATCACTCCCCTTCAACTATTTAAATGTATTGGCCATCCTACTGTATTCCATAGTACCAGAATTGTCCACCCCCTTTCAGTCTATCTTGCTGTTTTAAAAATAGTGACTCTCCACTAAAACTTGACAGGTAAAACTTAAGTTATCTACTTTCACATCTAACTCCTCTAGTGCACACTGCAGTGTTTAGGATAAGCCTTTTTTTTCATCTTACCTTTAAGCATCCCTATGACTAGCACTTGCTTTAAAACCTGCTGGAAAGCACTAGGAAGTCTTAAACTGATACAAGTACTCAACTCTCCTTGTTAATAAGGAGAAATTAATCGTAGGCACTAAATAGCCTATAATTGCAAAGTACCTTGCTAAGGTAAGGGAAAATAGCTCTTGTACTTTACAAAAAAAATAGCACCAAGCCAGGCATGTCCAAGTGTCAGCTTCCAGTGAGTTTTCCTGTCCACCTGGACTACTTTTTTTGGACTACTTAGAATCTACCACCACTTACTTAAAATTTACAATGGAAGCCTCTAACAAATGTGTTCATTTTCTTGATGTCTCACTTACACTTGATGAACAAGGTAAAATTACATCGTCCTTATTTAGAAAGCCGACTTGGGCCAACACATTACTTCAATATAATAGTATGCATCCGAGGCACATGTTTCCTGGGATCGTTAAGAGTCAATTTATCAGGCTAACCAGGTTGTGTCAGAACAGTGAAATGTTAGAGCTGGAAATTAACAAGTTAGAAACACTCTTTTTGAACAGAGGTTATAATATTGGTCTAATTAAATCTATTAAAGATGAGGTCCTATATTCTTCAGTGACTATTCCCCAGGTATTCAAGAAGTCTACTTTATCTAAACCTAAATTAACCAACAGTTTAATGAAAATTCCTTACATTATCAAATATACAAGTGACGTAAAATGTATAGAAAGTATTATACGTAAGAATTGGAATATACTGATGACTGATACTATAGTAACTAATCTAGTAGGGAGTTACCCCACTTTTTTATACAAAAATTGTTCAAATCTGAAGCAGATTTTATGTAAAGATCATTTTTTAGACTTTAAAAATGCTACTGCAAATCTAGGAACTGTTCCATGTGGCAATTGTAACAGATGTAATTACATCTGTTCTGATTTGAGTTTTACTCATCCTACTTTGAATTTCACTTTTCACCTCAATACTTCAGCTACTTGCTTAACAAAAAATGTAGTGTACTTAGCCACCTGTACCAAGTGCACTGCTTTTTATATTGGTCTCACCAAAAGGAGACTAGCTGATCGAGTCTATGACCATCTGTATGAAATTAGGAAAGGCTCAGATACTAATGCTTTAGCTCAACATATAGTAAAGCAAAAAGACCATACATTCTTATTTAGAGTGTTAGAAGTATTAGTTCCAAATCCTAGGGAGGAGATGCCAATAATAACTTGGCACTAGCTGAACTGAGATGGATTTTAAAGTTTAGTGCTCATAATTACCCAGGTTTAAATACCTTTGTATCTATCAAACCTATTTTAAACAATAGGAAACGCTAATGAGGTTGTATTAAGATTTCTTCATAATGTTTTCTTGTTTGTAGCTTAATGTTATCATTTGTCTATATGTTTTTGAATATAAGTACGTGTAACACACATACTTATACTCTATGGGTTGTAGCACACTTCTTTATGTATTAATATTGCAACAATATAACCCTATCTAGTATTCAGCTAATATTTACATCTAATAGTTTAATGTTTCAAGCTTTATTTAATCACAGCATATTCCAGCTTTAACTTAGTCAACTCGGAATTGTTAACATATATAGTAAATAATTTATATATATAAAAAATTTTTTATGAAATTTCTTGAAAAAATGTTTTTTAAATAACGTCTTGAAAAAATTCTCTATATATACATTTCTAATTAGATTTAATTATTTAGGATGCTTTAAATTTATTTTTAAAAAAAATTTTTAGAGATTAGTTATTATTTAATTTCTAGTTGATTAAATCTATACATTTTTATATATATATATATATATATAATTTTATTTTATTTTTTCTTTATGCAACTATAAAATTAAATGTAGCTATTATTATAATATATAATGTATTATACATATTCTATAGTTCAGTTATGACTTATTTAATGTTTGAATATATTTATAGATTCCATAAATATTACTTTAGTAGTTGACACTATTCCCTAATTTTTGATTGTCCTAACTTGAATTTTTAGAGTTATCCTAAATTTAATCGACAATTTATATTATTTTTTATTTTTTTTTATATATACTATATATTTTATATTAAATGTTTCTCGTAGTTTTTAAGATATTAACTTTAACAACTGTTACTAGCCTTAATTGTTTTTTACATTTATATTCTTTAGAGTTTACAGTAACTATAGTAACTATTGCACATACTAGATAGCTCCATTGTTTAAATTAAAGTCCCGTTAACAATGTTGTTTTCTTTTTGTACTGATGTTCATTGAAATTGAAGTTATTTATACTTCAAATACTTTCAGACTGAAAACTTTGTCAACAACAAACATTGTATATTATTTTAACATTGTTGTTTTAATTGTCGTCTAGCTGAGAAGCTTAGTTTGCTGGATGAGTATTTGATGTTATATGTTTTAGAACAAATTACATAGCGATACTGTTAGCATGTAAATATATATATTTTTTCGACTCGTAGATGAGGATTTTTCCGTTTACACAAGTTTTGTGTCTATTTCTGTGTGAATATATATTTTTACATTCTGGACTTTAGATGGAAACGATTATGTGAGCGCATAGTGGTTATAAACTTTGTAAATTAAGTATCTATAAAGAATGTATATGTTCACTAAATTTTATCAGAGTAAGAGCATTTTGAATGTGAGTTTACATTTCCCTTTTAACTGTTAATTGGAGTGATTAATTAGACTAAGCCTAGTACCAACTGTTATACTATTTAAACTTTGTTTGTGGGAGTAATTATTATCTGAAGAAGCGTGGCTGTTTCCACGCGAAAGCGCTTATCTTTTACCCACTTGTTTTCTAAATTAAAAGTTATTTTATTATATAGTTACTACGTTTATTGGCTTATTTACTGGTTTATTGCCTGCATACTATTTTGCTATCTGGATACATCGTGGTAGAGATCAGGTTCTATTTTCTGGCTATTGGACTGCTGTTTTGTGTTTCCTGATCTCCTAAAGCTGCAGTTACCTCTTGATTTTTTGAACATTTACTTTGTGTGGTAACTGCTCTACACGATGAATTCTCCCGATGTGGAACTAGAATACAGACCGGAGTCGAGGGACAGCGCAAGTATTCCCAATGGATTGCTACATTGCATTTCAAACCCTTTATTGGCTCTGGAACTAGGTGGGTCTCCTATTGAGTTAGTAACCACTTTACCGGAAGAAAATATTGCTGACTTTAATAAGACTGTTAAAGACTTTGAAGATAAACTATATTTGTTGCAAAGGTACGCCTGGCAGAGGCAGCACCTAGAAGCCTCTTTGCATTACCGCATTGTCCCTAGAGGAATGCGAGTTTTTTGTATGCCGTCCTATGGAAACAATCATCATACCCTTTTAAAAAAGTGGCAAGATCTAAACATAGAACAAGGCTTCAGATATATGTCTTTATTGAATGAATATTTTTCGCCACTTGAATTTAAGTTACGCAGTGAAATAGACTCTGTATATAAAAGTTTGTGTGAACAGTACAAATCTGATTATGCCAAGAACAGACTACAGACCATATTTTCACAAGTCAGTTCGTTTAGTGACAAATTAAAGCAGATTAAGCTCAAAAAGCTACAAAGAGACTTTAATGATTTCCAAACTGGTCAAATCTTTGTTTGGCCAAGGCATAGTAACACGCAAACTCGTAAACAAAAGCTGACATCCCCTACGCATACAATAGATGATGTCACTCATCATGTTACTCCTATTTTGACTGTTGAGAACTCTGTTCTGCCTTCTCCGCTCACAGCAGAAACAAATGCACCTAATACTACTGAGAATGACTTTCCTAGACCAACGGCACCTTCTGCTACACCACCTCCCAACCAGCTAGCGTTTGTCAGCACGCCTATTGGCATTCAGCTAGGAGCGAGACCTAAAACAGCACAAGAGGTGAACCGTTTTTTACCTTACCCGATAAAACAGCAATTTCAAGGGAGAGGACGCTCGCAAAGCAGAGGACCAAGGAAACGGAAGGTATCCGAAGAGAGGTACGGAACAACAAGAAGACAGAAAATGTGACTGATTTATTTGTTAATTTATCTTCTCATAATATGGACTCATCTGATGCTAGCTTAATTAACAAAGGCCTTAATTTTATTCCTGCACAATGCAGTAACTTAACTGACGTTTTATGTGATTTACGCATGTTTTGTAGAAGTATAGCTTTGAAACTGTTTTTTAAAAGCACGTCTGTTAAATCAGATGATAGGTTAACGAATACTGACCCCATGTCTTTAAAGTGTAAAAGTAATTTTTCACCTCCCTTATCATTTAATTTAGAATGTTTCCTAAAAGCTTGTGAGAAGGATTTCTACCATTTATTCTCCACTCAGAAAAAGAGGATAGCCTATGTAAATTTAACATCAAATGAAATGAAATCCCTCAAAAAATTAAAAAAACTTACTGACATAACCTTTAGACCTGCAGATAAAGGTGGTGGGACTATCATTATGAATACTGCAGATTATGTTTCATTAATGTTAAATATGTTGTCAGATCAAGATACATATAAAATAGTTTCACAGAAAGAAGTTGACTCTATAGTCATAAATGTACATGAAACTTTACATGATTTGCTTATGTGTAGGCAGATCTCTCCTGAACTTTATAGTTATCTATTCATAGAATTTCCAACTACCCCCATAATAAAGGGACTACCAAAGATTCATAAACAAATTAAACCCTTACCCCTTAGACCTATAGTTTCAGGTGGTAATTGGGTTACTGCAACAATATCTACTGTCATTGAAAAATTTCTTAGACCTATAGTAGATGCAGACCCATCTATTTTGAAAGATACCTATCAACTTTTGGGAAATATTACCGACTTGACTCTTGACGTTAGAAATAATGAATACATCTTAATAACACTAGATGTAAAAAATTTATTTACTTCCATTCCCAATGATTTGGGACTGGAAGCCATTAGAGAGTTGTTAGTTAGGGATACTGCCTTTTCTGGAGATAAGATAATTTTGATCTGCCAATTGTTAGACCTGGTACTTAATAATAACCTTTTTATGTTTGATGGCAAAACGTATTTGCAGACATGGGGGGTTGCCATGGGCACCCCCTGTGCAAATACGTATGCAAATTTAGTGGTTCTGAACTGGGAAAAGGAGTATCTATTTAGTAGTCCTGAGTTTGAAAAAATTAAATTCTACAAGCGTTTTGTAGATGACGTCCTTTTAATATGGCAAGGTACCTTAGAGGAATTCAAACAATTTTTGGACTACTTAGAATCTACCACCACTTACTTAAAATTTACAATGGAAGCCTCTAACAAATGTGTTCATTTTCTTGATGTCTCACTTACACTTGATGAACAAGGTAAAATTACATCGTCCTTATTTAGAAAGCCGACTTGGGCCAACACATTACTTCAATATAATAGTATGCATCCGAGGCACATGTTTCCTGGGATCGTTAAGAGTCAATTTATCAGGCTAACCAGGTTGTGTCAGAACAGTGAAATGTTAGAGCTGGAAATTAACAAGTTAGAAACACTCTTTTTGAACAGAGGTTATAATATTGGTCTAATTAAATCTATTAAAGATGAGGTCCTATATTCTTCAGTGACTATTCCCCAGGTATTCAAGAAGTCTACTTTATCTAAACCTAAATTAACCAACAGTTTAATGAAAATTCCTTACATTATCAAATATACAAGTGACGTAAAATGTATAGAAAGTATTATACGTAAGAATTGGAATATACTGATGACTGATACTATAGTAACTAATCTAGTAGGGAGTTACCCCACTTTTTTATACAAAAATTGTTCAAATCTGAAGCAGATTTTATGTAAAGATAATTTTTTAGACTTTAAAAATGCTACTGCAAATCTAGGAACTGTTCCATGTGGCAATTGTAACAGATGTAATTACATCTGTTCTGATTTGAGTTTTACTCATCCTACTTTGAATTTCACTTTTCACCTCAATACTTCAGCTACTTGCTTAACAAAAAATTTAGTGTACTTAGCCACCTGTACCAAGTGCACTGCTTTTTATATTGGTTTCACCAAAAGGAGACTAGCTGATCGAGTCTATGACCATCTGTATGAAATTAGGAAAGGCTCAGATACTAATGCTTTAGCTCAACATATAGTAAAGCAAAAAGACCATACATTCTTATTTAGAGTGTTAGAAGTATTAGTTCCAAATCCTAGGGGAGGAGATGCCAATAATAACTTGGCACTAGCTGAACTGAGATGGATTTTAAAGTTTAGTGCTCATAATTACCCAGGTTTAAATACCTTTGTATCTATCAAACCTATTTTAAACAATAGGAAACGCTAATGAGGTTGTATTAAGATTTCTTCATAATGTTTTCTTGTTTGTAGCTTAATGTTATCATTTGTCTATATGTTTTTGAATATAAGTACGTGTAACACACATACTTATACTCTATGGGTTGTAGCACACTTCTTTATGTATTAATATTGCAACAATATAACCCTACCTAGTATTCAGCTAATATTTACATCTAATAGTTTAATGTTTCAAGCTTTATTTTAGCTGCAGCATATTCCAGCTTTAACTTAGTCAACTCGGAATTGTTAACATATATAGTAAATAATTTATATATATAAAAAAATTTTTATGAAATTTCTTGAAAAATGTTTTTTAAATAACGTCTTGAAAAAATTCTCTATATATACATTTCTAATTAGATTTAATTATTTAGGATGCTTTAAATTTATTTTTAAAAACATTTTTTAGAGATTAGTTATTATTTAATTTCTAGTTGATTAAATCTATACATTTTTATATATATATAATTTTATTTTATTTTTTCTTTATGCAACTATAAAATTAAATGTAGCTATTATTATAATATATAATGTATTATACATATTCTATAGTTCAGTTATGACTTATTTAATGTTTGAATATATTTATAGATTCCATAAATATTACTTTAGTAGTTGACACTATTCCCTAATTTTTGATTGTCCTAACTTGAATTTTTAGAGTTATCCTAAATTTAATCGACAATGTATATTATTTTTTATTTTTATATATACTATATATTTTATATTAAATGTTTCTCGTAGTTTTTAAGATATTAACTTTAACAACTGTTACTAGCCTTAATTGTTTTTTACATTTATATTCTTTAGAGTTTACAGTAACTATAGTAACTAGTGCACATACTAGATAGCTCCATTGTTTAAATTAAAGTCCCGTTAACAATGTTGTTTTCTTTTTGTACTGATGTTCATTGAAATTGAAGTTATTTATACTTCATATACTTTCAGACTGAAAACTTTGTCAACAACAAACATTGTATACTATTTTAACATTGTTGTTTTAATTGTCGTCTAGCTGAGAAGCTTAGTTTGCTGGATGAGTATTTGATGTTATATGTTTTAGAACAAATTACATAGCGATACTGTTAGCATGTAAATATATATATTTTTTCGACTCGTAGACGAGGATTTTTCCGTTTACACAAGTTTTGTGTCTATTTCTGTGTGAATATATATTTTTACATTCTGGACTTTAGATGGAAACGATTATGTGAGCGCATAGTGGTTATAAACTTTGTAAATTAAGTATCTATAAAGAATGTATATGTTCACTAAATTTTATCAGAGTAAGAGCATTTTGAATGTGAGTTTACATTTCCCTTTTAACTGTTAATTGGAGTGATTAATTAGACTAAGCCTAGTACCAACTGTTATACTATTTAAACTTTGTTTGTGGGAGTAATTATTATCTGAAGAAGCGTGGCTGTTTCCACGCGAAAGCGCTTATCTTTTACCCACTTGTTTTCTAAATTAAAAGTTATTTTATTATATAGTTACTACGTTTATTGGCTTATTTACTGGTTTATTGCCTGCATACTATTTTGCTATCTGGATACATCGTGGTAGAGATCAGGTTCTATTTTCTGGCTTTAAGCATCCCTATGACTAGCACTTGCTTTAAAACCTGCTGGAAAGCACTAGGAAGTCTTAAACTGATACAAGTACTCAACTCTCCTTGTTAATAAGGAGAAATTAATCGTAGGCACTAAATAGCCTATAATTGCAAAGTACCTTGCTAAGGTAAGGGAAAATAGCTCTTGTACTTTACAAAAAAAATAGCACCAAGCCAGGCATGTCCAAGTGTCAGCTTCCAGTGAGTTTTCCTGTCCACCTGGTGAATCTGGGCACACTGAGGCAATGCAGCAATTGCCTCATGTGCACAGACAACCCTCTCCTCCAAACACCCAACACTACAACCTGCGAGAGATGCACTTACATAGCCAAACTGGAAGCAAAGCTCTCTCCACCCAAGATTGTGCTAGATAGTCAAGAGGAGAAGGTTAACACCCACACTACACCTCAAGCAACACATAGCCCTTCTAAACTCACACCACCAACACCCACACATAGCAACACTAAACCCACATATGTGGAGGCCCTTAACATTAACCTGCCCAAGCAACAAGGACCTCTGAAGCTGAAAAGCAAACAAACACCAATCACAACCAAAGTGTCACATAGTTCACAACACCAGTGTGCCACCTAACAACAGCCCCTAAGGCAAAACAATGTACCCAAAACTTTAGTCATAGGTGACTCTATAGTCAGGCATACTGATGTTCCACTCACCAGGCTGAACAAGGACAAAATTACAGTTAGCTGCCTGTCGGGTGCCAGGATCCGCCACATAGCGCATGCAGTCAAGTCACTCCACAACAAGTACAAATATGACTCTGTCATTGTCCATGTTGGAGTGAATGACTTGAGACGTACCTCCCTGGACTACATGAAAAGAGACATGGAAGAGCTCTTGGATCATGTCACCCAGGCAGGTATGACCCTAGCCCTGAGTAGCATCCTGCCTTCGCCCAGAGTGATACCACAGTATAAGGACAAAATGACTGACTTCAACAATTGGCTAAGCTTTTGGTGCCATTCAAAGGGGAGCCAGTATCTGTCTGCCTGGGACGACATGATCGACAGCCCACGATGCTTTACCAGAGATAGTCTGCACCTATCGCCTCTGGAATTCAGGTTACTGACTAAGGCTCTTGCCACCCCTATAGTACCTTTTTTAGGCAAAGTTCAAAGGACAAAACCACCACCGTAACAGGTACAAGCATGCAAAATCTGAAGGTAATGCTACTCAATGCTAGAAGTCTCAAACTCAAAATGCACTCTCTCAAGGCACTCCTAAAAATGGAGAACATCGGTATCTGTGCAGTAACTGAGACCTGGTTCAAGGCTCCAGAGAGCATCCCTACAATACCAGGCTACAACTCTTACCACGCTCCAATATCCTAGACCTGGTCATTACCAACATGGGAAATCGATGTTCCACACCTATGGTCACCCCCTTGTTGGTCAGGTCTGACCATAAGCTAATCGCCCTTGACATCCACATCCCTCCCCCACCCCCCGAGTAAGGAAACCTCCGTAAAAAAACTTCTCTAAAGCCAACTTCATGCTACTCAAGTCAGAAGAGACAAACTTCATGACACCCATGCAGATGGGAACTGAAAGTTTAACTGCTGAATCCTATACTAAGGCACTGTATGAGCACATCCACTCATGCTTGAATCGTGCCATCCCCAATAGAACCAAGACACTCTCCTCCAAAAAAAGAAGCCAATCTGGTGGTCCCTTGCCATAAACAAACTTTAGAACAAAAGGAAGAAACTGTTGCAGAAAAGAGGAAAATCCCAAGATGCAAAAAACTCCCTTACCAGCCACAGTAAGAAGCTGAGATCCCTCATAAAATCCTCCAAAGCTAGTTACGAAAATAAAATTGCCAAAGATTCCAAAGACAGCCACAATGCATTCTATAGCTATGTCAAGAATCTAAATGGCAATGCTCAGATCTGCTCTGAGCTACAACAGAATGGCATTAAATGTACTGATCCTAAGGATATTGCCAATATCGTGGCAGATTGATTCAGTGCAAACTTAACCCCCCCTCTCACCCCCTAAAGGGCCCATCTCAATACTGAAAGATTGCCAAATTCCGGTAATAACGGCCACACAGGTAAAAAAATGCACTCTCCAAAGCTAAGAATACAGCATCCATGGGACCAGACGACATCTCAGTCTGTGTACTACATGAACTACAAAATGAACTGGCATCTCACCTAAGTGTCATGTTTAATCATAGCCTCACCTCAGGCTTCATGCCCACTGAGTGAAGCACAGCTACAGTTATCTCACTGCACAAGGGGAGATCCACCTTGGATCCTGGGAACTACCACCCCATCAGTCTGACGAGCCTGATCTGCAAGGCCATGGAACGTATTATCATGGAACTTATAAACAAAGACATTGGCAATCTTCAAACACCAGACTCCATGCAGTTTGGGTTCATAAAGGGCTGATCTTGTCTCCTGAAACTGATTGACTTCTTTGAATCAGTCTCCAGAGCCATGGACAAGGGTAAGGTGGTCCACACAGCCTATCTGGACTTCAAAAAGGCCTTCGACACCTCCCCCCACTCTGGAATAATAGATAAACTTACTAAGCTGGACATTCATTCCTACGTCACTCGATGGGTTGCCAACTGGCTTACTGACAAAACCCACACTGTAAAAGTAGCCGACTCCAAATCCAGCTCCAGACAAGTGACAAGTGGAGTACTTCAGGGTTCAGTCCCAGGACCGCTCTTGTGTGACATCTACTTCTCTGATGTACAGGCCAACACTAAGGGACTCTGGCTAACAAAGTTCGCAGATGACTGCAAACTGGGAGCCATTATCGAATCCCCAAATTATGTGGATATTCTACAAAAGGGCCTTACAGAAACAGATGCTTGGTGCCAGAGCCATGGGCTGAAGCTCAATGCCAAGAAATGTATAGTTATTCCCTTTGGGAAAAACATGTACCCATGAATTGCCACATAGGTGGCAGTACAATAAACACTGAAAGTGTGGTAAAAGACTTAGGGACACAGGTGGACAGTGGTCTCACCTTCAATAACCACATCGCCTCAACAGTCAGGAAATCCTTCTACATGGCACACCTCATCACTAAGGGCTTTTCATCCAGAAAAAAGGAGGTCATTGTCCTACTGTACTCATCCCTCATTAGACCCATTATAGAATACAACGCCCCATTCGGTATGTACCTCTCAAGACATCTGCAACAACTGGAAAGGCTGCAGAAATACCTCACTAAAAGAATTACAGGCCTAAAGTAGATGCCCTATGCTGACCGTCTAAAAAAACTCCACCTATACTTTGTCGCATATCGTCTACTTAGAGGCTATCTCTGCTTAACATACAAGGCCATGTCAAATCCAGAGCTGTTGGACATGCTACACTTAAAGAAATCCCAATCCCTCAGAGACACACGCTCCAGAGATCTAAACCTTGTTGTCACAATGAACAAAACATGCTGGAGGGATAGGTTCCTGATCCAGAGACTCCCCAGACTCTGGAATAGACTGCCCTTACATGTCAAGCAGAGCACCTCTTTGGCCCTTTTCAAAAGGAACCTTGATGATTGGATGGGAGATAGGAAATTCAACCCGGGGATCACGTCAGTCACCCTGCTAGACAGGGGTCCAGGGAAGTAAATACTGTGGGAAGAAATAGCCAGGGAATTGTTATGGCTAGGCTTGTATAAGCCCTTGGGCTGATAGCCTAATACCAACCTATGAACCTATATATATATATATATATATATATATATATATATATATATATATGTGTGTGTGTGTGTGTGTGTGTACACAGGAGATTTTACTATTTTACTTAAATTCTCCTCTTTACCATTTCTAAAATAATTTGCCATAACAATGGGAATTTAAAGTACACCTGCATGGAGAACTGCAGATAAAATTTAATGCAGTATGAATGACAAATTCTGTTTACCACAGATAGCACATAGTATGCAAAACAAAATTAGTGTAGTTATCTAGTGAACAGAATTTACCTTAGCACTACATGCCACAGTGGCATTTCAGGTAACTAAGTTCCAGTTAAAAATTGCAATATGAGACTTCAGATATGCTACACATCCATTTAGTGAATTACTTTTAAATACGCACTCACTTTAATGATAGACTAGGTAGCTTCATTATATTCACACTTTAACCACTGATTTCATCTTCCCACAATATTAAAACAATTCATTCAGCGCACTCCACTAAGATAACAAACAGCCTTCCTGTCAGGGAAGTTCAGAGAAATAAAAGAGTTTCATGGCCATATCCTTCAAACCCAGTGGCCATCCATCTTCCAGTGCAGCATAGACAGATTTACCTTTTCTCCAAGGAGTATCTTACTTGCTAGACATATCATGATCCCCAATGAATAGCTTTCATGAAAAGTTTCATTTTCGTTTACTGCATTGCTGGCACAGAGGTCTCCCTCCATTAATTCAACAGCCAGACTATATCTGGCCTCTACTTGCTTTTGAGAATTCACTTTCTGAACTGTGAATGACTTGATACAGTTTTTGATGAGCTGAAAAGTTAACGCAGTTCTGTTATGACCTCACCTCTTCAGCATGATTACCTGTCTGGAGTGTGTGCAAGAGTCACTGTCTGGATCTTCATACTTTACCTGTATCCAGTCAGCCATCCAGGTACTGGAACATGGAAATCTCTGAGGGCTGTTGCCTCTATTGAAGGCAGTTTATAAAAGCCCTAGGTGTTGAAGACTGACCCTTAGGTCAGCAGTGCTGACTGGTCATCTTGAATCTGCTGCGTTATGTTAAACAAGATCTGAGAATGTTGATATGCATGTAAGCATCTCACATTCCCACAATCCACACCAATCCTGTCTACAAGAAAAGAGGCAAAAATGGCCTGCAGGGTGCTCATCCAGGATTAAGTAGATTACTGAAATGACCACCCATTCATACAAACCAGACTGCAAACTGGGTCTCAATATGTGAAACTATTTTTGGTAGGAGAACAAAATAAGAATGCAGTCCTTTTCCCAATTAATCTTCTAGGGCTTGTTTAAGGATTAATTTCTTCAAAAAATATCTCCAATTATGCATGTTGTCACAGAGTTTGACAGTGGTGAGTGTGATTTTCCTGAGGAATGTGCAGGCCATTTTAAACAAGCATTTGATCACAGACACAGTAGTTCAAATACATCTTAAGTCAGACTACGCATGGAAAAATATTTGTACTTTTCCCAAATAAACCCTCCTCCCTGCTTCCTATCTTAACCACACCACCCTACTCTGTCTTTCAAACTCCTCTATTTCTTACATGTCAGAAACATGTTTTTCATACAATTTTTCATGCTAGTACCTCTTCTCTTACTTACACACTTAATATCCCACTAACATCAACTACCGTACAATTACAACAAAACTCATATATTGTGGTCGTACAAGCAAAATACTTCTGAACCCCATCTCCCAGTCACCCCCGCCCAGTCTATATCAACACTCATATATCCTACTATTCAAATACAATTATCCAAAGCGACATCCATTTACTCACAAACTGAGTATTAAAGTCAAGCAAAAATGTTTTTACCCGTACCATCTTGTCTCCATGACTATAAAACATAGTGGTGATATCCAAAACCAGACACAGGTCCAACTCAGCATATTCAGGCCCCAGAAAGCATGTCTTCATCTGCTCTTTCATCACTACCTCATCAACCTTCCCACCCTAGCCTTCACATGTAAGATACCAACTTACAAAGTATTTATAACAAACTCTATTAAGTACTTGCATGGATGACACAACACACTCCAGACATTTTAGTTTCCATAGAAACCAGCTTTGCCAGGAATAAAAAAATGAAGAAATTGTCCCACCAGGTTATAACGCTATCAGCTATCTATCTCTCTTTTCTCCCACGTCCTGCCAGCTTTCTCTAATTCAGAAATCCTACTAACCACTCACAAGACAATTGCAATCATGGGTATATGCATACCCCAGGTTACTAAAATGCTAGAATATATTCTCTTCAGATCCTCCTTAAAAATCCCTCCCGAAACCATATCTTGGATGACATTAATATAGATTGGCAAACTATACAATCTGAAAATCCAACCAATAATATACATCTGTGTAAGTTCACCCAACTTATAACCACTTCAGCTAAATTTAGCAAAGTCACAGTTAGGCAATCCATCCTTGAATGTTCCCAAAATGTTCTCCAAATAAAATATCATCTGATAGAGCTCTGTTAGGCAGCCTAAGTAATCAATTACCAATCTATACTATAAGGTACCAAAGCAAAAGTCCCAAAACAAATTATCACAGTCTGGTAAGAAAGTTAACCACATTAAACAAAGACACTTCTGCTAATACACTACATCCACTTAACAGGGAGTCACTAAAGACTCTCCCCATAGATTATACTGTCTCTGAGTTCAATAACATTTTTGTAGGAGATCTAAACACACTAACCCCCTCAGAATAAAAAGAATCAAACCAACCATGTCCCATGGCTTTCCTTAGCAACTAATGAAACAAAGAGACAAAGCATAGAAGATCCGGACAGATAAAAATAAAACAGCTCCTACTTGACTAGCATTTAACCAACTAAGAAGCCTAACACAACCACTTATCACTAAAGATAAGAATACCTATTACTCAAACAATCAAAACATACGCACTAATATTCCAAAACTGTTCTGGGCCTTGATCAATAAATTGTTAAATCTAGGACAAGCTACACAGCCAACACTAAACACCAAGAAACAAAATGATACTATAGCCAATAAGTTCAATACCCACTTTATATACATAATACAATAATTAATCAACTAGGTAACTAATCAAGATCTTGATGTCCATACTCAATCAAATAAACTCCTTCAACACTTCTACTTCCAAACAGTTTTTACATATACCATCAAAAAATACCTCAAAAAATGAAGGCCTACTACAACTGTCCCTGATAATCTACCTGGTGAATATCTTAAAATAGTAGCTGGGGCCATGTCTGAAAATAAAGTCCCCTTGCTATGGACAAAACCATCCATTAATCTACTGCACAAGGGTGGAATCAATAAAGATCTTTCAAACTATAATCTAATTGCCATTTTTATTTCCCTTATCAAAAATAATAAAAAATGTATCCATACACAACTTCTCGGCTATCTAATAGATAACCAGCTAATGTCTTCAACCCGACACAGATTCCGTCCTCATCACAGCACAACCACCACTTTGCTGAATTTTGTTAATACTGTCAACACCCGTAGAAATTCCAGAAGACTAGTCTTCACCACCTTCCAAGACTTTGCAAAAGCTTTTGATACTGTCTCTCACCAGAAAATCTTACACGAAATCTCATCCTTAGGGCTCACCAAGTCTTCAGTACAGTGGTCCCATAGCTACCTCTCAAACAGAACACAATCAGTTAAATGGAAAAATGATTTCTCTACCTTCTTGCCAGCAACTATTGGTGTCCCACAAGGATCTATAATAAGCCCTATACTTTTCAGCATATTCATCAGTTACCTCCACACCGGTTCAATAAATGCTATCCTAGTGCAATATGCTGATGATTCAGCCCTAATCTGTTCTGCCAAATCTCTACCTAAACCCCAAGACCTTACACAACAGTCCTTATCAACTGAAACATGGCTAAATAGTTTACAATACTAGTAATTCTAAAAAAATTTACCCCAAAATACATCTCTACCAAAACAATATTCATTGTCATCTCTGCCGACAACACCACGATAGAACAAGTAAACCCCACAAAATGAATGGATGTCATCAAAGATAACCAGCTAAAGTTTGTATCACATGTGGTTAAAAAATAATCAAAAACTAGGTACATTATGCAAAATGAAAACTTACCTCATTAACATAGCCAGAAGATAGATAGCCTCTACTTTCTTATTGCTATCTCTCCCCTATGCTGCCTAAACTTCACTAACCTTCAGGTCTCACAATTGTCCAAACCTTAACAATGTTATAATAAAATAGGCAAATTTTCAGTAAATTATAACATTAGAACACATTACTGCCTAGCCCTCAGAGAATTAAACTAGTTAGAACTAAGACATCACCTAGCTCTTTCTTAATTAATTACAATACATAATTCTGTATAAGCTGGAAAAATGTCCAGCCTTTAGCATCTTAATACAACACTATTCCTCCAGTAGATGTTTACAGTCTAAAGAAAAATTACTAATCAATATGACCAAATCATATAACACAGCTGCTAACTTTCTAAATTCAAATAGTGTAGCTAAACTCTGGAAACACATACCACTACCACTGAAATCCATTCAGAATACAAACTCATTTAAAACACAACTAAAACTTCACCTATCAAATCAATGTTTCTGCTCCTGTATATCTCAAGGATAACTGCCACTGTTATCTTCAACTTGCCATATCATCAAACCATTTCTGTTCATTCAGAATCCTATACTTCACAACCAGTTTTCACCAATACCTGAATACTTTTGCTATCATCTCCCATCCATATACATAGATTTGTGTCACTGCTCACCTACACCTCTCTTCCTCTAACATAAACCTGCTTTATACCCCACCGCTTAAGTACAATATTAAGATTTTCTGCCCTACCTAGTTACTTCCCTCACCTTCATTTCTTTGAATTTTTAAGCAGCAATCACAGAATCTATTATCCATTTCACAAACCCACTAATCCACATCTTCCTTTGCGCAATGTTCAACATCTGCTAATACATACGTATCTTTTATACTGTAAGAGTCTATCTTGGTTTCATATAGATGAAATCTAAGTTAGCAACTTTTTGTGCAGTTAATGTATATTGCTTAACATCTATTCATGTACATTACTGATTGTCTGTCTAAAATGTCAATTTAAATTAAATGTTTGTTTAAAAATATGTTGGAGATTTTCTCTCCAGGCCTCTACTGAAAAGGGTTTTTGGACAAACCCAGTAAACAAAAGCAAACTAAAATAAAAATTAAAATAAAAAATATCCAGCTTGTGCATTAGGAACGAACTTTGAGGGAGATCCCATACTGAGTTAGGGGATGAAAATGGATAGTCATGGACCCCCATGGTATACTAGAGGACAATGTTTGAAGCTGACATCTTGGGATCCGATGGTGCTCTACCTATTTTTAAGTGGAGGAATGAAAAAAATGTCAAGATATTGCGCAAACAAACTAAAGGATGGTATTCCCTTACAAAAGTGGCAAGCTTCTTAATTTATTGAATTAAAAAGCGGAGTATAAAGTTTGTACTTTTGTGTCAAAAATGTAGAAATATAACTATGCATCAAGCTACATCTCAATTTCTTTAAATTAAAAATGAAAACTTCTATTCTCATTTTGCAATAGGACTACTACTGTTTTGTTTTTCTTGTACTATAGTACCTTCCTCTCCATTTTATTTCAATATATCATAGAGATGGTGTTCCTTGTGATCAAACACAGACTCAGAGGTATGGCCAATGCTAATGGTAGGGAGTGCAGCAGTTTATTATGCCATAACATACAACCTCAAGCACAGCAGCTTGAGTGATATAACCATCCTCGTCTCATAATTTCTCAGATATTTACCATTATTTTGCTAAAGCATATGTTGATTTATTTGAGAGGTGAGTTCTCAGCAGGAAAGTTCCAAGTATTCAGTTTTAGTTTGACATAATATCCTAAAAGAAAAGAGAACATAACTTAAATCTTTAAGTACCTGAATAGAATCAGCAAAGGTGAATAGGGAAATGATTTCAGAAAAACATATACTTGAATGAATACAAAATGCTGTATTTTAAGATGGGAGTATTTCAATGGTAATGTGTAGGGAGCCTGTCTTCTCAGATAAGGTTATGAATTAATGAAGTACAGACATAAAAATAAAAATGAGTACTGTAAGTACCTATGTAAAGATTTATTTATTTAGTTACTGATTTGTTGATTCTGTTTCATGCTTCTGACTCTGTTGAACTTAGATCATTTGTTTCACTTTCAAGTGCCAATTATTCTAATCCCTCCACATATGTTTATTTATTTATTCATTAGCATTTCTTTACTGTGATAGTCCGACTGGGCACAAGTGCCCCTTTCAGTGGATGCCTCAGGAGAAAAGCTCTGCACAAAATACATAAATTAATGTTGTAAAATGTTTCAGTAAAAACTGCATATATATAATATAATATAATATAATATAATATAATATAATATAATATAATATGATATGATATAATATTCTGTCAGAGAGAAGATAAGGACTCACTGGCAGAGAATCTATGTCATCATACTGCAAATTATGCCCTTTTTCTCTATGCTATTCTATCCCATGCTCTGTGTTTAGAATTTAGTATTGATAATAGCGCCATGAAAAGAATTGTAGGAAACAACTGGAGGAATTTTAAGTGGCAGTAATGAGTTGTTCACTTTGACTGTGGATAAACCAACTTTCATCAATAAAAAAATGGTTGCATTAAAATCTTTCTGAATGTGGTGCTTCTGTAACATACATCAATCTCAGGCACCTACAAATATGGTTTCTGAAAACAATGTAGATTTATTTATGATTGCTCTACAGTGGTTCTAAAGAGCTCTGAGTGGACTATTGGCTGTAAAGGCCACTATACACATCTGTCCTGAAGTGTAGTCTATATTGCTACCTGCATGACCTGTGAAGCTTTTTATGTAGGTAAATCATTAAGAAAGTTGAATACAAGATTTTACAAACATCTGAATGATATTAAAAATAAATGTACTAATAAAGCTTTATGCAGACATGATACAATGTGATAGTTTTAAGAAATTTTTATTTTTTGTTTTGAATCATGTTGATTTAAACCCTGGGGGTAGGGATTATGGCAGTCTTTCGGATAAAATGGAGCAAAAATGCCAACCTTATTTGAATGCAGGAGATATGATACATTATCAATTAAATGTTTCAAAACTGAAATAATATGATAGAAAATTTATGTTTTATGATTGATTGTTTCTTGACTTGTGATTTAATTACTGAGTTAATCATGGGTCTATTTTTGTGATGGCTGTTAGGTTTGAAAGAAGTCTATTAAAGATGAAAGTACTAAACATTTAATTTTTGGAGTTTCTCACATTTTTCTTTTGTTTAGTTTTTTCATACATGGATGCAGATTTCTTCCAAAGAAGTAATAAATATTTCCAGGACTGAATCACTGAGGAATAAAAAAAAACACTTTTGGCTTGACAAATCAATAGACACCATTGTCTTTCAGAACAATTTTTTTATAATCAACCTTATTTCTCCAGTCTGTATAACCCTGAAGGAAGTCCTCAAGTTTGGACTGGGTAGATATTCAGCAGATACACATTTTAGAGGCCCATTGCTGAGGTAGATACTGTGAATACCTGGTGCTGTGAGGTAATACTGTACAGAAACTAATTTATGGCATTAGCTCTTGATGAGGCAGAAAACTGCAACTTGATTGACTCAGTAAACCAAACATGAGACTCTACCTTATCCTGACTTGATCTCCTGCTTTCAAAACTGTTTAAAATGAGATGCATGCAAGAACAAACTCTATTCTTTCAATCTCAAAGTTTAAAATAGTATATACTGGACTGTTGCTGCAGCCAGTTTCATCATATTGTGCCTTTTGTTTGTTCATAGGTAAGTACTTGGCTAGCTGCCTTTGTAGACCATTTTAAGCCTAGACAGTTTCCCTTTTTGTGCTCAAATCAACCCAGCCATTTGGTTAAAGATTGGCCTTACCCATCCCATGGCTGATAATAATATATTAGCCCTAATAAGAATAACTGGGATCATGCCATAGACAGTCGAGGGTACCCATGCATGGGATAAAGCATTTAGGTGCTGCCAATGTCCATTAGGAGTAGAGTCCTGAGGTAAAGTTTCTGTTTCCCATCCATAGATTCAAGTTGAACATGAAAAGAGACAGGGATGAACTTTGTTTTTTTTTGGATGGGAAGTCTATTCCAGAGCATCAGTATCCTCTGTGAGATATACTTGCCCCTCCATACTGTTCTGTTGATGTTGCAGAAGAGGTTTAGATCCCTAGCTAGAGTATTTCTGATGACATTTGTCTTGCTGATGTGTAGCAAATCAATCAGTATTGGGCCTTGTATGCAAGGCACAGGTCATCTCTTAGCAGTCTGTAGGATACCAAGTATAGTGAAAGGACTTTGAGTTGGTTCATGTAGGACATGTTGTTTAGGCCTTATATCCTTTTAGTAAGGTATCTCTGTGGAAATTCCAGTCGTTCCAGAAACTTACCAAAGGGTGCATTATATTCAATGAATGGAATAACGATAACTGAGTAAAGGGGGACAATGACAAACCTAGATCCAGACAAAAATCCCTTTGTTTATTTGCTGTCAGCAAATATGGCTTCCAATATGGAAGGACTTTCTTACGATGATGGACACATGTTGGTCAAAAGTTTGGTCACTGTCCACATAAGTTCCCAAATCCCAAACTGGGTTATCTCTTAGGGGCATATTGTCAATATGGTAGTTCTCTGGGGTAGATGACTTCCCAAAGAATACAATAATGCATTTTTGGCATTTAGTTTCAGTCCATGATTTTGGCACCAGTTATTTATTTGGGGCAAACATTCCTGCAGGATGGCTACTCATTTGGAGATTCAATGACTGCTCCTAGCTTGCAGTCATCTGCACACATAGTCAGCCAGAGCCCTTTGGTATTGGCTTTTACTTCAGAAATGTAGATGCTAAACAGGAAATACTCCAGCACAGAACCCTGAGAGACTTCAGTGATGACTGGTCTCTGTGGAGGTAATGTTCCCCTATTTTGATTTCTTGCGTCCTATCTATAAACCAGTTGGCAATCCAGCAGGTGATATAGGGGTTTATTCCGAGTTTATTTAGCTTTTCTACTATGTCTGAATGGTGAATTATATCCAAAGCTTTGGTCAGATCATGGTATGTGGTGTGTGTACCATTTTGCTTTCATCCATTAAATTGGTTATCTTTTCAAAAAAGTCCAGCAGGTTGAGTAAGCATGACCTACCCTTGACAAATCAAAACTGAGATAGGTCCAGTGTTTAGATATTCCTTATGTACTGATTGATTAGTTCCATGATAATTATTTCCATGTCTTTACATATGAGACTGGTCAGACGTATGAGTCTGTAATTGCCTGGGTCTGTGAAAGGTCCTTTCTTATGCAGGAGAATGCCTGCAGCTGTTCTTCATTCATTTGGTACAAAACCTGTATGGAGGCTGAGATTGAAATGTGATGTTAGGGTTGTGGTTAAGTTGTGTTCATACTATTTAAGATGCATCTACTGATATTGTCAGGACCCATCAATGCAGTATTTTTAGCATTTGATAGTACTTTTCAGACTTTGTCTTGTTTTTTAGCTGGAGGCAAGCCAGTTTCATGTATATGTTGAGGGACAGATGGAGGGACGATGGTTTAAAGTTAGAGCTAAGTTTATCAGTCAGTAGGTTCACTATATCTACAGCCTTAGTGTAGGTAATATTGTTCACAATAAAAAAATGTTTGACTCTTTGGGCTTCTTATGAGTAATAGGTCAAATACAGCCAACTGTATCGCTTTGGTAACTAATTTAGCTTGTTTGTTGTCCCCTATGTATATTAAGTGGAGAGCTTTTGGTTTTGACTATTTCCTTAAGATTTATATTTTTGGAATATTCAAGAATGTTTCATCATCTTGTGAATTCATAAGCTTTTATCTTTTCTTTTTATATTTTGATTACTTTACCTGTATGTAATAGCAAATGCACATAAGACATACTTTCTACTTTTAGTTTTTTGCACTTTACCTGTAACTGTAGGAAAATGTATGAGTGAGTTAGTATTATTCTAAAATATGGAGCTAATGCTTATTTGGTAAAAAATATTCAACCCATTAAAACTATATCAGGAAATGTTTATTCTAGAGGCTGAAGTAGATATTATATGAGATGAAAAGAAATCATATTGGGTTCACCCACACTCTCCAGCTGAAGCTTCTTTTGGGAGCATACATGACAGAGGTCACGTGTGGGACAGAAAGATGATCACACCAAAGCAGTCTCTCCTCACTTATAGTGACCGTGATCCAGTTTCTGTCTACCATGTCTAGTACCTGAGAGAAGCTAGACAACAGTGTTGCTAGAATCTGTCATTAGGGATGGGAGAATAACACCAAGCATGCACTTCAGCTAGTTTTACACCATGTCAGTTAATGTGGGGAAAATAGGAAGAAAGAGAAAACACCTTTACTGGACAGGGTCAAGTTTATCAAGCCATAAATTCCTTGTTGCTGACCTAAATTCACCTCAGGCACTTACACGCCTCACAGAGCCCAAACTGACAATCATAATTAGTTTTACAACCCATACACTGCCAATTCAAGTTACTCCAAATGTTTTCTTACAGCTTCTACAATGCCAACCCCAAAAATCCTGAAAAGTATTCTCGTAGTCCCTGCATTGCGAAACCAAATAACTCCCACAGGTATTCTGACAGTTCATACACTATCAAACCAAATCACTTTAAAAAATTTTCTTAATGTCCCAATACTACCAAGCAAAATTATGCAAAAAAGTATTCTTACAGCCTCTACACTGCCAACCTAAATCCATCTCCCGAGCCGTTGAGTGGTAACCCTGAACCTTGCAATCCTTACTCAAAAAATAGTTTTCATTGTCCTGTATTGTCAGTTCAAAGCAACCTCACATGCACTATACTACTATTCCAAACAGATTCCTAGAACCTGTCCTGCTAAACAACAACTGGTGAGATGGGTTCTAAAGACGAAGGAATTTGAAAGGATGGTTATTGAGCTCATTGTAGGGAACACACAGACAGGAAAAATGAGAGAACAGGTACTAAATCATGTAAGAATGATATAAATAAGATACTAATGATTCTTTGCACCACACAAATTATAGGCAATGAAATCTGAGTAATCCCCATTGCCACAATGGAGAACACATAAGGAAATATCAGTGATGTTCTCCCTCATGGCTATTGAGACCAAAGATGTAAATAATGTTTTCTTCTTTGGAGTGTTAAGACTGTTGTGTAACCTGCTAATTTACTCTTCTCTGAAGAGCTGGGATTGCAGTGTTAGCAATGTCCCTCTTCCATGCTACACTGACATAAGGTGAAAAGACAAGTAATCTATGCTGACTCCATCAGAGCATAGCCCCTACATTTTGGACATAGGTGAAAGGGAGCCCCCCCCCCCCAAGGGGTGCACAGCACTTTAATAGAGGAATCTTAGTGTGATGAAGCAAGCACCCACACTGGCCTCACAGTAGTGGGCACTATACTCACTTTCCAGACATTAAGAATTCTAGAACCATGCTAAGCCAAATTGGATGATAGTCAAGATCCCTGGCCTTCATCTTTTTTCTCCTGATGTTCTTAAAAGTTAGGGAACTGGAGAAAAATAATTTGTCTATGGAAGATGAGGGGTTTGATAGTCATGGGGGGGGTGAGAGCCCACAAATTATTTAAAAAATAATAAATCTAATGTCCTTAGGGTGTGCAGCTATAAAGGAATTACCACCAATGTTGCCCACTGAGCCTTATGCCCTGTGATGACATTAGATAATTTATTCTGTGCCACCTATGTAGAGAACCTATTCCATTTTTTCCACCACCTTTTCGGTGAAGTATTGTTTCCTTATGCTTGAAATTTTTTTATTTATTTATTTATTTTCTGATTTGTTACATGTGAAGTCTAACTGACCTGAGGTCATTTACAATAATGGTCATGAGAGAAAAGTCATATAAGTATATGATATATTAGTATGACACATTTTAGCATAGTTTCAGGGTATTAATGACAAAATATAACATTAAACATGTAATGACAATGGAATAAAGCAGGGTTTAAGAGATCATAAAACAAGGACTTTAATGAACGATAAAAAATACAAAATTAAACGTACAAGTGGTAAGCACTTTCACAACTGATTCTTCAGACCATTAAGTAAACAATTGAGTTCAATCAATTTATATATGATTCATTAACCCATGTTAACCTATCAAAATGCAGAAAGAACAACCCATTCAAAACAATACATTAAACACAGTAAACCACAAATATCACAAACCATAAAGCACTATACAAACATATATATAAAAAAATGAATAAAAGATGAATATGTGTATACTAAAGTGTAAAATAAAGGGGGGTATAACTATTTTGTTAAACTGCATCCTTTCAAAATGGGTTTCAATGGAATTTTCTTATTTAAGCCTCTGCCTTTCCGCCCTCAGGCAAATAATCCATCTAATCTCTAGGGTTTCGGTTAAATTCCTAACATCACCTTCTCACAAACTGGGTTTAACCAAATCAATAACCAAAAATTTAAATTTATGATGTTCATTAGTTTCTTTAACATGTTTAGATAGAGCATTATTAACTGAACCAACATTTATACTGTACAGGTATTCTCTTATTCTATCTTAAAACATCCTATCTGTTTTGCCTACATAGAATACTCCACACTGTAGGCAATGACACAGATAGACAATATGAGACGTTCTACAATCTGCCTCAACCTTGAAAGTAAACCTCTGTCCAGTATCGGGATTTGTAAACTTACCACTGTTATCAATATACTGGCAAAAATTACATTCCCCCCACAATTTGGTTACATTCCCCACACTGTATACCTGACATGGGTCAGTTCAAGGATAACAAAGTAATCTTTTCAAGCACTTCCTATTTGTGAAAGTAAAAGAAGAAGCTTATCCTAGAATTCTCCCAATTTTCGAGTCAGCAGTTAAAATTCCCCAATGTTTCCTTATTACATCAGTGACAGCCCCTATATCTCTTCTAAAGAACATAGGAATCAAGAGAGATTCCTTTCAGGCTACACTAGATGGTGTATCATGCCATGATATAACCCAGTCAGAGAAGTAGGGCCCTTGTGGTCGTTAGACTAGTAAACACCTATGAACCTATAAATCTACCAGCTCAGTATCCGAAGGAATTTTGGATAAGAGAGTACCAGGTAGCAGTTGTGTTATTTGCTAGACTTGGGACCTTTTTGATTTTTGGAGTATGGCACAATGGTGTTCTATTCTCGGGGCTAGAGATATTAAATTATATCTTTTATTGGTAGCTATTTGTAGAAAGACAAAAATCTTTCTTGGTGGCTGCAGAAGTTATCAGGGATGTATATTTGAGTTGGGCCATAAGTATTCCTTTTCAAATGGTTTCTCTACCTGTTGATGTCACAGGGGACAAGATTTTTAACTGTGCCTGCCCCCATCTCCATTTGGTGGCCAGAAGGCACAGCATAGTGCTTTCTCTGCTGGGTGTTTAACACAGATGTGTCCTTCCACACACTTATGCATCCTGACTAGAGCATTGTGCGCTCCATGGCAGGTAGGAAGGCTTTTAGGCCTTCTTCTTTTCTTACTGCTTGACATGTCATTTCATTTGTGGGACAAAAAATATGCCTCACATTAGAATAGATAAGCCAGCATCGGTTGCTCCTTCCTATCACCCCATGGTTGTCTCTGCCAGTGTCCAAATGCACTGGTCAATACCAGGTTGTCTGGCTGTCCTTCCTTCTCCACCATGATACCAGCTCATAGCTATCTTCTCTTTGTGAGCTTCACTGATCACCAGTTATAGAAATGCAACAGCTTCACTTGAGTGGACCTTCTAGAAGTAAACCTAGAGTGACTGATGTCATGCATGTTATTTTCTTCCAAAATACTGTTACACGTTTCCCTCGGGACTTTTCCATTACCTTCCCCAATGTTGATATTGGGCTTAACAGAGAACAGGTTGTGTTTTTTTTTTTGGGGGGGGGTAGGGAGGAGACTTTATATAGCATTATCATAGCACACTCCCTATCACTGGGTGTTTCATTTATGACAGGATCTGCCAACAGTCTGGTGAAAGGAGTTTCTTCTTCCATTCTTTCATTCTTTATGCAGGATTTGCAAATTCTACATTGGTATGTATGAGCTGTCTCTAGGTGAACCAGTTTCCTCCCTCCTCCCGAAAGTACTCTGATAGATTGTTTACTCTAAACTGTCTATATAAATATATTTACCATTGCTGTCACTGGATCATGCTTAAAAAGGAGCTAGGATGAGCAGTTCACTTTCCCAATTAACAAATTAAAAAAAGCAAAAAAAAATAAAGTTATCTGTTTCATTGTGTGCCTACCTGGTTCCTCATTGGTCCTTCTCTTTTATATTGTCTATGGTTACCACCCCACCCATACAGTATAAGAAGGAATCAGTACTGCAAAACTAAACAAGGATATACATTTTGAGCCACAAGAGCATGGTCAGTCCACCCAGGCATTCTACTTGTATGTTTTATGAGAGTGAAGCTATAACATTAGCAGTATTTCTTAGTAGTTCTCAGCGTGCTAATAAAACTGACTGTTGTAGCCTTGTGTCCCCCCCCCCCAGTTAGTGCAGAGATCTCAGTGCTTTCTGTCTTTATTTGTATCACTTGAGGCCCACCTGTTTATTTGCATCTCTATACATCCCCCTTCATTGCTAATGTATCTCTGTACTCTAATCTGTGCACAAACTGACTACTAATATGCAAGTCAATGTGAAGACACACTCCCAACCTTAATAAAGGTTGCTGTCTCTTCTCTCCTTCACTTTACAGGTAGAGTTTGAATTATTACTTACCCCCTCTGAGGCCTTCACTGATAGATTTCCAATTATTGCCTCTTTGGTTTCACTGGTTTCTTTGCATTCCACCTGGTTTACACCCCCTTTTGTTGTCTCACTCCCCCAATTTTAGGTTTATATTAGAATCCTGCTGAGCATGGAGCCATCTTTAAATTACTAGTCTCCCACCAGGACACAAGTGCTCTTCAGCAATTGAATTCTGCTTGCTGGTAAGCCATTGACCTCAGAAATTTGTATAAAGTGTTCAGATTTGTAAAGTAACACTTACTTTTTGCTGCAAATTACTCTTGTCTTGGTGGGCTCTGCCCCGCTCCGTTCACCCTCGCTAATGCTCAGGCTCTCTCCGTCCCCCTGCCCTGCCCCCATTTCCCTCCCACCCCCACTACCTCTACATTTATAGTAATCACAGCCACACCCACAGCTCAACCTCACATCACCTCCACCAATCACAGCTCCTCACGTCAGATCACATTAAGCCACACCAACTTGCTCCACCACAACATACTCCCAACCACTCTCATTCCCACTAGGCATTAATTACCTCACCCCACACTACTTACCCATCCACATATAGTGCAACCCTATGATTCCTATCCAGACTTCCACCTAGAACCAACCTAAACTTTATAACCATGACTAACACACAACTAAGTCTAGTCTGTCTTCTCATAATTCTTTATAACTCCACAAGTTATCACTCTAGCAATATCCCTTAACTTAGTAGCACAACACTGTATTATGCACTCTCATATACAGACACTGCACATTATAACAATATCTGCCCACAATTGTTCAAGAACTACATAACAGACCAATTCAGAACTAAACACATATGCTCTCATTCCTACTCCAAAAAACACAATACTTTCTCACACTCATCACCAAACTCCAACATCTGTATCACCATTTTAACACCAGGCTCACCATAAGTGGGGATATCCATCCTAACCCAGGCCCAAATCGATCCTATCTAACACAAACAGCTCCAACACAAATGTCAGAACATAACACCCCCACTATCTTCATCCCTGGGCAAATCGACAACAGCTGCAAAACCAACCATCTTTTAATGCTAAATATTAATATTAGAAGTATCAAAAATAAAATACCTGAACTCCAGGCCACAATAGCATACTACTCCCCAGACATAGTTGCTTTAACAGAAACCTGGCTAAATAAAAACATAGCTAACTCAGAAGTTCTCCCTACCAGCTACAATATCATTAGACAAGACAGACCACTTTGCAAAGGGGGTGGAACTGCCTTACTGTATAAGTCCAACTTAACTGTATGTTAGTTACCAAACTGCTACCCCTCCCCCAATAATTGGGACATACTTATCTCACAACTTCAACTTCACCCTAAAAAGGTTATCACCACAATTGTGATCTATATTCCACCTGGTAATACACCTGCTAGCCTTGAAGACTTCTTATCCTGGTGTTCTTCCACGTACTCACAAGAAGCTCTTATTCTGGGGGATTTCAACCTAGATTGGTTCACCTGTATATCAGAACCACCAAGTAATCTAATAAATCTACATGGCTACCAGCAGCTAGTCCAAATTCCAACTAGATGTGATGAAAAATCTAAAAGGGAATCCATCCTTGACTGGGTCCTAACTAACAACCCCACATTGTACCCCCACACGGGCAGTCTTCCAGACACCTTAAGTGACCACAACATAATATGCCTTATACATAGTCGAACAAGCATATCCACTAGAAACACAAAAAATTATCTCCTGAGGTCCTCAGTACTTTACTCTGTAACTGTGACTGGACCCCCGCTAAAAACCCTCCCACTTGGCCAGGCTGTAGAATATTTCAACAAAACATTTCTACAACACCTAGACACTGTCACTCCATTCCGCAAAATCAAGGTTATAACCTCTACAACCCCCTGGCTCAGTAAAGAAATCAAACAAATCCTCAAGTCCAGAGACACTGCCTGGCTTTACTATCAAAAAAACAAAGAAACACAAAGCCTAACTAAGTACCAAGAACTGCGCAACTGTGCAAAAAAATGCATTAGGCTGGACAAAAAATCCTACTACATGACATTACAAACTAAATATCAACACAACCCCCAAATATTTTGGAAAAATGTAAACCAGCTACTAAAACCTACCCAAAAGGCTACCCCCAAACCAACCACCCCTGACACTAAAGTTCCCATTGAAACACAATTCGACTCCCACTTTGTGAACTCAATTCTATCCTTAGTGTCACAGGACAGTTCCTTCCTCACTATCCCCCCAACACAAATAACACTAACACAAGCTTTACCCTCAAAACAGTTTCCACCACTTCAATCAAAAGCATGCTCTCCAAACTAAAAACCTCATCAACAGCAGCCGACCTACTCCCCAGCTATTTCTTGAAACTTACAGCCGAAGCTATTGCTATCCCAGTCTCCACTCTCATAAACAGATCAGTTGTTGAGAACTATGTGCCCAAACTCTGGAAAATATCATATGTTACATCCATACATAAAGGCGGGACCTCCACTGAACTTAATAACTACAGACCCATTGCTTTACTCTCCCCCCTGGCCAAATTATTAGAAAAATGCATCCACACCCAGGTGCTAAAATATCGCCTAGACAGCAACATCCTGTCCCCTACTCAGCATAGTTTCAGACCTGCCCATAGTACCACTACAGCCCTCTTCTGCTTCACAGACACAGTAAACCATCTCAAAAATGAAGGTCTGCATGTGTTGACTCTTTTTTTGGATATGTCCAAAGCATTTGACACAGTCTCGCACCAAATCCTGCTAAACAAACTAAACCAATATGACCTGTCAAATTCCACTCTTACCTGGTTCCAAAGCTGCTTAACTGACAGGTACCAAGCTGTGAAATGGGAAAATTCTCTCTCTCCTTAGCTGCCCAAAACTATAGGAGTCCCACAGGGTTTTATCTTAGGACCACTACTATTCACAATCTTTAGAAATGACCTCCGTACCTTCACACAGCATATATCTATCATTCAGTATGCAGATGATGCTACCTTAATCTGTGCTGCACAAAACATTCCCACCCTCCTGCAAACAACTCAACTAACATTCTCTGACATTGAAAATTACCTTACCAAAGCCAAACTTATCTTCAATCCAAAGAAAACTCAGCATATGATTATAACCAATTCTAACAAAAACACTGATAACAGTCAATTCACTATCTACTCCACACATGCTACTCCAATTGCTCCAGTGGCACAGGCTAAGCTATTGGGAATAACCATAGACTCCCACCTAAAATTTGATAGTCATCTCAACTTAACTATTAAAAAAGTACATGCCAAACTGGGATCACTCTACCATATCAAACCATTTCTTACCAACAACACAAACTCAGCCATTGCACACTCCCAACTTCTATCTACCCTACTCTATGCATCTCCAATTCTGAGTAATCTCAACAAAACTGAACTAAGCAAAATAGAAGCCTGCTATAACAGAATTGCCTGCTTTGCTGCAAATTGCTCATATAGAACTCATCACTGTACTGCTTTGAGACAGCTCCACTGGCTTGAACTGCCCAACCTCCTAACCTACAATAAGCTCTGCCTCTGTTATTCTGTTACCTCCCCAATAAGTTTCCTGCCCTCAGAAACCTAGTACAACATCACTTAGCCAAAAGGCCTATTAGATCATCAAGCAAACTGCTACTAGAAGTCACCAACAGCTACAATAGCTTTGGAGACACACTATATAGTAGTTCAGTGGTTAAAAAATGGAACTCTCTCCCCACTAGCATACAAAACACATCATCCAAAGCCTCCTTTAAAAACCTCATTAGGCTACATCTCAAGCAAAGTTGGTAGTGCCATGATTGCTCCCCATGCTAGTGAAAGCAGATAAGGTACACATACTAAACCTAGAGTACTTGATAATCGTTTTCACTCTTACAAACACTGGCTAATCTACAATGTATGTAATGTACCTGTGTACTGTATTCTACCTATGTTCCAAATTTCAGCTGTACACCACAAATCTATTAATTACCTTTATTTTTAAAATTAAGATGTTCTTGTTTGTTCTCTCCACTGTAACTGTCGATGTGCTGCATACCACTGTAAAAACATGTCTTTTGTAATTTGTGTGTATACTGATCATGTCTAAATATCTAAATGTATCTGTAATTTCTCTATGTGGAGCTTTTCTCCCTGGGCCTCTGCTGAAAAAGGGCCTTTTCGGCTCAGTCAGACACTCCCGGTTAACAAATGTAAAATAACATAAAATACAAGGACTCAGCCATTCTTCATGACAACAGACACGCACAACCCATTACAATTCTATTCTTGTTCTCCTTTTTCTGTTCCCATCTTCTTTCACATGCCTATCCATTTTTAGCCTGCTCTCCTTTTATTTACAAGTTATCTATCTGAAGAAAAATCCTCCATTATTTAACCAGGTTTTCCAACATTACCTTTGCATTTTTATCCTCCTCATCAACGGTTTTCTGACTTCCTCATAGACTTCTTTTTGCCAGCCCCTATCTTCCACTTTACGCAAACCCTTTCCTTTGCTTTATTGAATTTATTTTATTTTTATTATTTTTATTTTACATTTGTTGACCGGGCTAGTCTAGTTGGATATATGTCCATTTTCAGTAGAGGCCCGGGAAGAAAAGCTCCAGTGGATAAAATGAAGCAGTAATAACATTAATACAGTGACAGTAAAATATACAATCAAGATTATACTAACAAGGCTATACATAACAAAGTATCAAATACATAAAGTTGAGATAAAGCTATATCCAGTGAAATATGCAGAATGATATGCAAAGAGGTACATAAATCATACTTGTTGCACCAAGGGGAAATTAAAGTCAACATGTCTATTGGTACCACTTCCTACTTTACTTGTGAGTAAGCAGCATATAACTAGTAAATAAAGTAGAGTTTACGAGATGATACAAAGATAAAGGAGAAAGGATTAGTCAGGGTTACTGCAAGGGCATAGCCAGTGTAATTTAAGGTGACCTTTGAGTTTTTGTTTGAAGAGTGGCAAGGAAGGAAGTGAAGTAAGGTCCTCAGGTAGTAGGTTCCAGTTTTTAACAGCTGTGTTAGAGAAAAGTGAGTCACCTGCCAGGTTGTTGGACTTACTTATGCTGACTAATATTTTATTAGAAGATCGTTCATAGGTTCATAGGTTCATACTAGGCTATCTGCCTGAGGGCATTTATAAGCCTAGCCATAGTTTTGTGGCTTACGCCACCCCTTAGTTTGGAGAAACTATGTCCATTATTTAGCTGTGCCTCTGTCGAGCAGTGACACTGGGGTAACCCCTGGGGTGTATTTACGATCTCCCATCCATTGGTCAAGATTCCTCTTGAACAAGGCCAGCGAGGTGCTCTGCCTCACATAAACCAGGATTTTGTTCCACAGCATAGGGAGTCTTTGGGTGATGAATCTATCCCTCCAGCACGTCCTATTAATAACCGTGTCGAGGTTTAAGTCACCCGCCCTTGTGGCTCTGAGGGATCTAGATTTTTTGAGATGAAGCATATTCATCAAATCTGGGTTTGACATGGCCTTGTATGTCAGGCATAGGTCACCTCTGAGTAAGCGGTACGCAACTGAATATAACTGGAGTTCTTTCAGTCGTGCAGCATAAGACAGATTTTGAGACACTTTATCCTTTTGGTGAGGAACTTTTGTGGCCTCTCCAGCTGCTGCAAGTGTCGGGTCAGATACATTCCGAATGGGGCATTGTACTCAATCATTGGTCTGATGAGTGATGAGTATAGGGAGACTATGACTTCCTTTGATCTAGATGTGAATCCCTTCATGATAAGGTGGGCAATGTAGAAGGTCTTCCTAACTACTTTAGCAATATGAGTGTCGAATGAAAGGCTACTGTCAACCTGGGTTCCCAGGTCCCTAATAACTTCTTCTGTGTTCAGGGGATTGCCACCTATACGGTAGCTAGGGGTAACTTTATTTTTCCCGAAGGGTATGACTATGCATTTCTTGGCATTTAACTTGAGGCCATGGCTCTGGCACCAGTTATCTGTTTCTGTGAGACCCTTCTGAAGGATATCTGTGTCGGATGTGTTCTCAACTATGGCGCCCAGTTTGCAGTCATCTGCGAACTTTGTCAGCCATAACCCTCCTGTGTTTGCTTGTACTTCAGAAAAGTAGATGCCAAACAAGAGTGGGCCCAGGACTGAGCCCTGTGGGACACCACCTGTGACAGGCTTAGAGTCTGACATGGCGCCAGCAACTCTGACCCTGTGGGTTCTGTCACTCAGCCAGTTTGCAACCCATCTTGTAATGTATGGGTTTACATTTAAGTTGATGAGTTTTTCAATGATACCCGAGTGGGGTATTGTATCAAAAGCCTTCGCCAGGTCTAGGTAGGCTGTATGGACTGCCTTTCCCTCGTCAATGGCCTTGGTGACTGTTTCAAAAAAGTCAACCAAGTTTAAAAGGCGTGATCTGCCTTTGACAAAGCCAAACTGGGTTGGATCCAAAGTCTGCAAATTCCCTATGTCTTTATTTATGAGATCCATTATGATCCTTTCCATGGCTTTGCAGATCAGGCTTGTCAAGCTAATGGGACGGTAATTTCCAGGGTGGGTGGAGGCACCGCCTTTGTGGAGTGGGAACACAGTCGCTGCGCCACTCCTGGTGCGTATCCGGAGGTGAGACTAAGATTAAACAGCTGTCCTAACTGTGGGTTTAATTCCTCATTGAGTTCATGGAGCACACAGCCGGGGACACCATCAGGTCCCATGGATGCTGTGTTCTTTGCCTTGGAGAGAGCAGTTTTCACCTGAGCGTTGGAGATGTTTGGGGGGCTACAATCATTTGGTATAGATATCTCTTCTTTAGGCGGGGAGGGTGGGGAGAAGTTTGCACTGAACCTGTCAGCCAGTATGTTGGCAATGTCTGTAGGATCAGTAATCTTCACATCATTTTGAACTAATTCTGAGCATATCTGCGAGTTTCCTCCTAGGTTTCTGACATAGCTAAAGAATGCTTTATGGTTGTCTTTAGAGTCCTTAGCTATTTTTTCTCAAAATTAGCTTTGGATGATTTTATGAGAGCTCTTAGCTTTTTACTTATAGTGATCAGCGGTGTCTTACCTTTTAAGGATTTTGCTCTATCTTGTAGTAGCTTTCTCCTTTTATTGTAGAGTTTGTTTATGGCTGGGGTCCACCAGACTGGACGCTTGCCTTTGGTACAAAGAGTCTTTGTTTTGCTTGGGATTGCCTAATCCATGCAGCCCTGCAGGTGCTGGTAGAAGGCATTTGCAAGTGATTCAGCGGTTTGAGTAATGTTAACCGCCGGCTCAGGGGCCTTAAAGGAGACCACACTAGTCTTTAGAAGTGTGAAGTCGGCTTTCGAGAAGTTCTTTACTGTGGTCTTTTTCATTTCGGTGAGGGCGGGATGAGGACCTCCAGCGAGATTAGTTTGTGATCAGATCTCACCAGTGAGGGGTATACTTCTGGTGTTGAACATTGTGCTCCCATGTTTGTGATGATGAGATCAAGTATGTTCTCTCCTCTTGTGGGGATGGTGACTAGTTGTTCCATGGCATTTGAGTTTATGAATTCCAGGAACTTTTGGGCTAGAGTGTTTGGGCTTGAGTAGTGTTCCCAGTCTATATTAGGGTAGTTGAAGTCACCTAGTATGATGGTGTTCGAGATACATTTATCCCTCCAGTGTTTTCAGGAAGGCCATGTGAGGTTCCTGAGTTTGCGAGGTGGCCTGTAACATGCTACAATTTGTATAGCAGTCTTGCCTATGGTTAATTGCACCTGGATGGTTTCCGATGCATCGTGCGATGCCACCAATCTTGAGGTGTGGGTGTCCTTGATGAATATGGATACCCCTCCTCCTTTCTTGGTATTGTCCAGGTTTTGTGGCGGAGCATGATATGAGGTAAAACCTGATAGTGCTGGGGTGCTCTCAGGAGCCTTGAACCAGGTTTCTGTCACAGCACAGACATCAATGTTCTCCATACTGAGAAGGGCCTCGAGTGCGTGCATCTTGAGGTTGAGACTTCTGGCATTGAGCAGCATTACCCTTAGGTTTTTTTCTTTGTTTTGTTCTAGGGTGGTAGGTTTAGAATTTGAGCCTTGCCTAAAAAGGCACTATGGGGTGGCAAGAGCCTTTGCCAAAATCCGAATCCCAGGGTGACAAGTGCAAGCCATCCCTTGCGGCAGCGTGGCTTGTCCAGCATGTCATCCCAGGCAGACAGACATTGGATCCCCTTTGAATGACACCAGAGTTTAAGCCAATTGTTAAAACTGATCATCTTATCTCTGTATTGCGGCATCATTCTTGGTGAAGGTAGGATACTGCTCAAGGTCAGGGTCATACCTGCCTGGGCTACATAATCAGAGAGCTCCTCTATGTCTCTTTTCATGTAGTCCAGGGAGGTACGTCTCAGGTCGTTTACACCAGCGTGGACAATGATTGAGTCGTACTTGTACCTGCTGTTGAGAGACCTGAGTGCATGCGTTATGTGGCAGATTCTAGCACCCGACAGGCAGCTTACTGTGACCTTCTCCTTACTCAGTCTGGTGAGCGGGACGTCAGTGTGTCTGACTATGGAGTCACCAATGACTAGTGTGTCTGGCATAGTGTTTGGCCTTAAGGGCTGTGACTGCTTGACACTCTGACTGTGTGGTCTATGTGATGCAGGTGTTGTGTTCTGAGGTGGTAGTTGTTTGGGTGTCTGCTTTGGTGGCCTCTGCTGTTTTGGTAGATTTTTGATCAGAGCCTCCGAGTATGTCTTTGTGTGTTTATGTGTATGATTTGAGGTTGTGATGGTATTATGTGAGACTGGGTCTATAGTGTGTGTGGTTACCTTCTCCTCCTGTCTGGTCTTGCCAGTTCTATGTTGAGAGAGCTCAGCCTCCAGTTTGGCCGTATAGTTGCATCTCTCGCATGTATTTGAATTCATTCTTAATTCATTACTTAATTCGTAATGAATTAAGATTTTTATAGGAGATTATGAGATTTGAAAGTATAAGGGGTGTTGTTTGAATGATTTAGGATATTGTGGGCTATGGTAAGTTGTGAAGGTTGTAGGAGGTTTTGTGGTTCAAGCCAGCCTAGCTGCTTTAGATTCAGACAGTGATGGGTTTGGAATGGATTACCAGTGGCAAATATGGCAATATGATTATACGAGTTGGCCAATTTGAGAAGATTATTTTTAGACAGGTTGGTATATATGGGGGAAGCATAGAGAAGTGTAGAGATAAGATGTGAGTGGGCAATGGTAGATCTAGCAGCTGGGGTAAGAAAGGGCTTAATCCTGTATAGGGACCCCATTTTTCTGTTGACTGTTTTTATAGTGTTATTAATATGGGTGTCAAAGTTGAGATTGTTGTTGATTGTAATACCTAGGAGTTTGGTGGCAGAGTCAGGATATGAGTGTGCCATTGCTAGATAAGACTGAGAAATCAATGGGGGAGGACTTGCAGGTAGGTGTGAAGAGGAGGAACTTTGTTTTTTGGGGATTGAGGAGGAGGCAACGTTTTAAGAACCAGGTCTCCACTGTGTTAAATACTTTCTGAGTTAGGGTTTTCAGTTCTAATGCTGAGTTGGCTGAACATATGAGCGTTGAATCGTCAGCATATTGTATGCAGGTGGCTTGAGGAATAGCTAGGTATAGATCATTGATAAATATTGAGAATAGTAGAGGTCCTAGAATGGAACCTTGAGGGACCCCTAGGATTACCAGTAGGTTGGAAGAAAGACTGTTCTCCCAGAGTGCTGCCTATTACTAAGGTAGGAATTAAACCATTGTACAGTCTGGTTGCTAAGTGAAAGAGATCTAAGAATATTAGTAAGAAGAGCGTGGTTTGCCATATCAAAAGCTTTTGAAAGATCAATAAAGAGTGCTGAAGAGAGAACATTGTCATTATGGTTTCTGTTAATGAAGTTAGTGAAGGATAAGAGGGCAGTAGTAGTACTGTGAAATGGTCTAAAGCCATGCTGGCTGTTAACTAGTATATTATGTTGAATTAAATGGGCAAGGAGCTGGTGATGAATGCATTTTTCCATTAGTTTAGCTAAGGGTGATAGGGCAGTAGGCCGATAGTTAGAATATTCATTTGAGTTACACCCTTTGTGTAATGGTATAATATGAGAGATTTTCCAGATGGCAGGGATGGAACCCTCATTTATGGTTCTATTAATGAGGATAGATATAGGATAGGCTACTGCTTTGGCTGCTTTTTGCAAATATTCAGCTGGAATTTGGTCATCTGAGGAGTACATGGCTTGAGTTTTAGGATAAGCTTAAAGATGAAGTTAGTGGAGATAGGTTGCAGGTGGAAAGTAGGAAGGGGATTTATAGAGGAGGTAAGAAGGGTAGAGTTATCATGGGATAGCTGGCAGGCTAGAGATTGAATGGCCTCTGTAAAGAAGGTGTTAAATGTATTAGCAGTTTTGTTGGGAGTATTATGATTAGCATCATGTGGGGTTGGTGTACTGGAGTGGCCTGGGTGTAGGAGTCTATTGATACTTGTCCAGAACCTTTGTGGATTATTTTGGTTTGTTTGCTGTAGTTTGCTGTAAAAGTTTTTTTTTGTCTGAGAGAATAGCCTTTTTTGTTACATTTCTCAACTGTCTAAAAGTTTGCTGGTTGGTAATATTTTTGGTAGCATGCCACCTTGACCAAGATTTGTTTCTGACTAAAATTTTCTGTCTGGTTTCTTTTGTGAGCCAGGGGGCTGGTTTTGACTTGATTCTAATAGAGCGTTTATGAGCATGGTGGTCAAGGATAGTTAAGAACTTTTTGTTGAAGTATTTGAATGCCTCTTCGAGTGAGAGTGATTTTAGAGGAGTCCAGTCACAATCGTTCAGCTCACATTTAAATAGTCCTGGGTTAAAGTGTTTATTAGACCTTGAAGTTCTATATGTGGGAGGATGGGAAATTTCACTTTTTTGCCTGATAATGTAGGTCAAAGAGTGGTCCCTTATGTCATCAGGTAAGATTCCTATCTTATATATTTGGCAATGGTTATTAATAAGAATCCAATCTAAGGTAGTCTCTTTATTGTTTGGTTTGTTAGTCCTGGTAGAGGAGTTAATGATTTGAGTGAAGCCATGAAGATTGATGTGAGGAGTAGGATATTCAGTGTTAACACACTTCCAATAAATATTAAAGTCCCCTAGGATTATAGTTTCTTGTGGTAAAGTTGATGAAATCCAGCTGAGGATATCCACAAGTGTACTAGAATTATTACCAGGAGGTAGATAGATGCAGATGATATATATGGACTTATTTGAGTTAAGCTGAAATCTGGAAATAAGGGCTTCTACATTATTATCCTAAGGTGAGATGGTAACTTGTAGGCTGTCTTTAAAAGAATTGCTACTCCCCCTTCCTTACGCTTTTTGCAGTCTTGCTCAATATATTGTATCCTGGTGGGATAATTTCATTGTCTTGAGTTCTGGGTTTTAACCAAGTTTCAGTTAAACACAGTATATCAAATGAGTGAACATCTAGGACAGCGTGAAGATGGGGGATTTTATTGTTTATGCTCCGGATATTGAGATGTGCTATCAAGAGTGAGTTAGGGGGTTTGGAGATGTTGAGTGGGGTAAAGGAATTGGGATGACAAGATTCAGTTTTTGAGACATTGGTTGGGCCAGGGTTATGATGGATGTCTCCATCTATTAAGGATTGTCTTTTTATTCTAAGTATTAACACATCAAACAAAATCCACTAAGACGCTGAATAACCTCTGTGTCTTGGGAAAAACCACACAACTGCTCCAATCGGACCAACAGCAACAGAAAAATAATGTATTTGCAAAACGTGGAATAACTCGAACAGTGAAAATAAATCCGAAATTGTTGTAGATAAAAACGTTTAATAAATCCAAAAACTCCAAATTAGGTTGGTTAAGCGCTTTCACTTGTACTATAACAAGCTTCATCATTCATTGTTATAGTACAAGTGAAAGCGCTTAACCAACCCAGTTAGTCTTAGTGGATTTTGTTTGATGTGTTAGCAGTTGTTCCACTGATCGCTAACGTTGGTTTTTGTTTATTCTAAGTATGGGATATCAAACTTTCCTGGCTGTGAGATTATCGTATTTAATGTGGGTCAGTCTGTGATATTTGGATAGACGGTAGCTAGGTATGGGAGTTATGTTTATATGGTTGTGGGAGATAGTAGGAGTTAGAGTGGATGTTTGTGTAGGAGGATAATGATACTGGAAATACTTGAGGTTTTCAAAGTAGGTTAGGAGGTAGGCTGAGGTTAGGATGGATATGAGTAAAGAAATGAGTATTAGCTTAGTTCTAGTAGAGTTCATTGTTATAGGCATACTGTTGCATAGTTTCAGGGTAATATAAGGGTGCTAGGACCGAAGTGAGACAAATAGCTAGGTAAAAGATAAGATTAATCTCCTTAAGTAAATGGATCAAGGGAAGAAAGTAAATGAAGTGGTGGAGGGATTAGATGCAATTAGCTAGAGAAGTGGAAATGCCTGATTGGTTGGATGGGGAAGGGGTGTGGCTAGGGTGTACAAGCATAGGAGTACTGGGGGTGTGTGGGATATGGGGGTAGGGTAGGGTAGTGGAGCGGAGCAAGCCCGCAGGGCAAAGGAAGTGGGTAGAGACAAGGGAAGGAGGAAGCCTATGAAGAACAATCAGTGAGAAAAGCTTAGAATATAAGGTAGGTAAAGTTTCTGGGTGAATAAGGAGGTTGTAAAAAAAGTGGTTGGAAGGATAGATGGGGTTAGGTATGTACAATCAAATAGTTAAAAAGATGAGGTGGAGTTTACTTGCAAAAGCAATTTCGGAAAGGGATTGGGAGTAGATTTAGCTAAGGGGTAGCAGCAAGCTAAGTGGAGGTAGTAAAATAATATAATAAAGCTATAGCTGATAAGGTTACCACCTAGTGGACAAACACAGAAGTACAACAGGAGGTTCTAAGAGGGAGAGGACAGATTAGGAATTGGGTTAGAAGAGACTAGTAGTTAGAGGTAAGTTGCTGGTATGGAGGGGGTTACACAGGCTGTAGGGATAAGACTGCTGGCTTTCCTGGCTAAAGGTGACCTTATAGCCACCACAAAGCAGTTGCCACCATTCTAGAGTATACTGTAAGGTTTATAAGACCAACATACTTTGCTTTTTTAAACGTTTGTGAATTCTTGCAGTTCATTTCAGCTACATTGTCATTTTCTTCATGTTTGGCTTTTTTTCTAATTCAAGTTTCCTCTACCCCTTTCAGTATGGTCCTTTTTATTATTTCACCTCACTGAACTTCATGCATTCCCCAGTTTTATCATTATTTGCTTCCCTGCCATAGTCAGTACTGCTGTTTTTGTTAGTAAGGCTAACTACTTTATGTGCACATATTCTGCATTAGAATACTCATCTCAACAATCTTTATCCCCTTTTATCTGCATAGAGCAACTCCCAGTATCCTGCTCTTCCTGTTGTGTTATCTTACTTGTTGTGTAAAACAATGCCCTTCTATCACTTCTGTGATTTTATTCCATCTCCATACCCTAGGCACTGCAATGCTTCAGACTCTCTCTAGCAGATTAACATCTGGCATTAGGCCTTTCTTGTCCTTCAACTCTTTATTCTGTCCTTGACATACTCATCTTTCTTTTTGGTGAATTTGGTGTCCGGAGCATTGTATTTACCAGTGCACCATTTCCCCCTCCTTTGTTGTAACAGCTAGCCATCTGACTTTTGAATGTTTTCCCATTATCAAGTCCTTCCTTTACCTTTAACTCTTAGTCTTCTTTTAGCGACTTCCCTTCCTTTCTTCATAAGGCATGTCTGAAGATCCATTACCCACAATGTATCATCTTACAGTTTCTGCATTTTTTGCACTCTTTGCCAAGTTCTTTGTTACTCACAATAAAATCCACTATTTCTGTTTCCATGATTGCATAATTTCCTCATTTTCTTTTCCATTGGCCAATAAACCCCTCTGTTACCACCCCATAAGACAACAGAATCATCCCCTTCCTATTTCAGAGCTTGTTGTATATGTTGTCTGACAGTCATCTGTTGTTGTCTTTCGGCTTTTCCCAGTTAGGGGTCGCCACAGCAGAACTCTGGTCCGCTAATGATTGGCAGTTGATTTTCATGAATTCCGAGGTGTCAGCTCAACATTCAACCTTCAACGAAGGCACGCCCATTTACGCATGTTTTTCGAACGCCCACCCAACCATGGGGAGGACATGCAGACTCCACACAGAAGGCACTCCCCTCACTCCAGCCGGGACTCGAACGGGAGAACCTCTTGCTGTGAGGCAACAATGCTACCGATGCACCACCGTGGAAGTATGTTCTCTGACAGTCATCTACAAAGTAATATTGTCGATGACTGTGAAGACAACACCCTCATACCACAGGGAAAAGCAGGCAGACACTACCATACTGGCCAGCAACTAGTCTCATTCGAGAGACTTTAGAGAGAGCTATAAAATGTATCTACTACTGATTGTGATATGAGGTGCATTACCCAATTTGAGTACACTGCAAAGAAAATATTGTGGATCTGTGACTATGGACAAATTGTACTGGAATACAGAAGTACCTACCCATTGTGAATGTTGTTTAACTGGTCTAAAACCAATGCCCTTTCACCACAAAATAGCACACTGTTAACTCAGATGAATAAGCTAGGTAGAAAGTTTAGAAAACTGCACCTGCCTTTTGGTAAAGCAAGGAGGCAAAGCATAAGTTTGTGACAGAGAAAGAGATGGTGTAATCAGTTTCTAATAGAAACACAGGATAATAGAAATAGTACTAGACATGCAATTACAGGAACCATAATATGCCTGGCTAAGTCCTCCTTTCAACAGACATACTTAAAATGTGTTGTCCCCTTTAGAAGAATTTAATAGTGTTCATGTTCCAAATTGATCATGGACAAACATAATAATTGTGGTGTAAATTTGTGATAAGCCATCCAATCATCAAGACCAGCCTTAAACTTCAACAAACTAGTGCTTTGAACTATAGTAGTAACTTACTTCATAAGCTGGGAATGTGCTGAGTTAGGAACCTTTCCTCCAGTGCGTCTTGTTTATTTGTTGGTTTAAAACTAGGTACTTTGTATGGGTGTTTTTAGAGCCACTGGTTTTATGAAGAAATAGGAGGTGAAATAGATTTGGATCTTTCATGGCTCAAAAAGCAACACACACACAGGTCACCTCTTAAGCGGCCAGTGGGCTGCAGAGTACAAGATGAGTTGTGCTAATCTGTTGAGGTAATTGAATGATTTAAGGCCTTTAATTTTCTTGGTTAAAATCACCAGGAACTTTTCACCTTTGCATTTGAGCAGTATGCTTGGATTTGCATAAATCAAAGGAGGTATTATATTTGATGAAGGAGGAAGGAGTATAGCTGTAGAATTCTTTGGATCTGAAGATATTCCCTTGGAAATTAGTAGGGTCAGGCAGTGGAATCATGAAGATCAAATATGAGAGAAAGTTGGCCACATAAGCACCCAGGTCTCTTATGGTCGTATCTGTCTGAAGAGTGGAACCATTTCTAACATATGGTATGGGAGCATTTTTTTCTGAATGTTACTATGATGGACATTTCTGTATTTAGCTTGAGACCATTTTCAGCACATTAGATATGTCAATATTCCAGTTCTTGTTGGAGCAGTTTAGTATCAGTGGATACCTTTCATTCATCTATATACTTGGTCAACCACAATTCTGGGATGTTGCTTTAGATGCCTGCAGAATAAATGTGAAATGGGAGAGGGCCCAGCACATATGCCTGTGATACCCCAGTAGTTACAGTTTTATGTTCAGACCAGCATCTTTCACAACTTAGGATCTGTTGGATAGCCACTTTGCAAACCAGTAGACAGTGTAGGGGTTTTCATGAAGTTTGTTTAATTTTTCAGCAATACCAGCAGTGGGTGTAGTGTCAAAAGCATTGGCTATGTCAAGATAAGCGGCATACATCGAGTGACCATTATCCATGTCTTCTAAAACTTTTTTGAAGAAGTTTACAGGATGTAGGAGACAGGATCCACACTTCATAAAACCATACTGCTTAGGGACAAAATAAACTAAACTGACTACATCTGCATAAATGTGTTCATAGGTTCATATTAGGAGAACTGCCCTTCTGGGCCATCTACTTCAAGCCAATTTCCCTCAAAGATGAGAATGAAACCCTGTACCTTTCGACTGCATGGTAAACACCTTAACCATTTTGCCAACCCTCAATCCTGCTTCCCCAACCCTGTATCTCCTATGATAACTTCCATGACTTTGCATATAAGGCTGATGAAGCTTATAGACCTATAGTTACCTGGGTCTGTAGTTGGGCCACTTTTACGGAGGGGCATCAAAGTAGCTGTTCTCCAGTCTGCAGACACAAACCTTGAGGATAGGCTGTGACTCATATACTGCATACTTGGCGTTGATAAGAATGCAATCTAAAGTGTTATCTGACCTCATAGAAGAATTATTTTCAGCCTTTGGCAGTGATTCCAATACTTGTTCCAAGGTTATCTCAGGAGAAATTTTTTCAGGGGTAGAGGGTCAACAATAAGGGTGGGTAGCAGAAAGTTAGAACTAAATTTGTCTGCTAATATTTTGGCTATATCCTTGGGATCAAAATGTGTGATATTACTATGGATGAACTGAGTACATTGTTGGACATTATTTCATAATTTTCTGGCAAAAAATTTAAAAAAAAGTCATTATTTCATCTGGTATCTGTAGCAACCTTAAGTTTTTATTAATTTTATATGTTGTTATAGGCCGCGGTGGTGCCGTGGTTAGCATTGTCACCTCACAGCAAGAGATCCTCCCATTCGATTCTCAGCTGGAGCGCCTTCTGTGTGGAGTCTGCATGTCCTTCCTGTGGTCAAGTGACATATAAAGACATGCAGGGAGGTGCGTGCATGAATGGGTGTGCCTTCTTTGAAGGTTGGGCATCAGGCTGGCAACTCGGCACCATAAAAATCCACTGCCAATCATTTGAAGACTGGAGTTCCGCTGTGGTGACCCCTAACCAGGAAAGACATTACTTTTTATAGTCCTGTTAAGTTCCTTGCTGGCAGGTTTCACTGTGGTTTTAAGGTAGAGGGATAGTAATTTCTTACAACTTTTTATTATCTTTCTTTTTTCGTTATATACCTAATTAATATAGTAGTTCCTCCAGGGAGGTTTATTACAGAATTTATCATTATATTTAGGTTGGACAGGGACAGACTTTTCTATGCAGCTGTTTAGGTGTTAGTAAAAATGGAAAGTAAATGTAGCAGTCCTGTCGATTGGGTGCATTTCTGGGGGATTGTTGGGAATTATGCATAGATCTTCTATATGTTGAATTAGGTTTGCCCTGGAGTAGTTCCAAAAGGCAGACTCATTTGGCAGTCGGCATACCTCTCAACTCTACAGATGTTTCTAGAATGTCCAGATTTTTCCTCATAACTTTAGTCCATTTGTCATAAAATTGTGTATTTTCCGGCAAATTAATGGCAAACCATTAAAGATTGACGTTAGAAAATAATGACAGACATTTGAGTTTCAGACTTCATACCCTTCAGAAAATTAATGCTAATGCAAAACCTGTTATTCTATCAACTTTCTACGTTTGTAGGAGCAGTGTTTAAAAATGTTCCCTATTTTTGGGCCTTTGTCCCACTTTTATTTATGGTTTTGTCCAGATTTCTTGCTCTAAGAGGTTGAGAGAAATGGCAGTCGGGTGCTGCCACTAGGTCTGACAAAGATGACTGATTTGTGGTTAGATTTAACCTGGGATGTGGAAATGTGAGGTGGGGTACAGTTAGGGACTAGGTTGTTAAAGCAGAAGTCTAGCTAGTTCATTTAGCAACCTGTATAGTTCCCAGAACATGCATCTCAAAGATGAAGACCCCCCCCCAAAAAAAGATCCTCTGCTCTAAAATTGTAACAGACAGCTTGCTACAATTACACCACCACACACACTGAAAACCTTAGCACATCAGCTGTGACTGCAAAATCAGTAATATCATTAATTTATGAAGCCATGATATTAGTGCTGCTTTATAAAGTAACACCAGTACTGCACTCACAAACCATTTGAACCTGCCAATCGTGCTCCCTAACAGCTTGAGCCTTGAGCAACTGCTGCCTTCCCTTCTCCAGTTGCACCTGTGTTGGCAAGGACCACATCATGGCTATTTTTTTTTTTAAGAGGAGCAAAAGTATTCTTTTTTGACCTGTTTTAATGCAAAAGGAATTCATTTGCAAGTACTTGTCAAGTAGCATTTGGTACATGATTAGAGAAGTAAGCAAAAAAAAAATAAAACGCACCGAATATGCAGAACTGTTTGGGTTTATATTGCTTTACACACAGACTTTATCTGACGCAGATTATGTTACTTCACCTGTTGGCTATAGTCCATTCCAGCAATAAAACTAGTACAAACAGGAAAACATCTGTTCCCCTACAGGCTGAAAAGGTGGAGCTTCTGTCAATTCTGATAAAGCAGAATGTTACAGTTCACCGAGTTGAACGGTCTGCAAACAGACCTTTGTACCATACGTGATTAGTGTTTATATGTTGCATTAAACATCTTCTCAGCTTTGCAAGTCATGCTTCTGTGTGAGCAGCTGAAGTCAGCATATTTGCTTCAAGAGGGGATGAACTATTGCTGGTCTAGACATTATCAGCAAGAGCTGATTACAAAACAGAAAGCTGCAAATGGGAAAAAAATATAGAATTCTTCTGAAGAGCAGCAGTTTCTCAGTTCACACCAGATGTGTGATAATGGATCTCTGTCAGATAATTGAGTTTTCAGAAACTCAAAATTCATATGGTCAGGACCACATAATCAAGTTTCCGAAAACTCAAAGGTTTTGACTGGAGATCACAGTACAGTGCGGAACAGGAAATGTACCCTTTTCTTCACTGTAGTGCGATCTCGGAGTTGGTATATTAAATTTACATGGGGGTGAAGGTGCAGCCGCCCCTGCAAAAACATTAAAAAAAAGTTAGATTTTTGTGGGGGTTTTTTTGGATGTTCAAGTTTTCTGAAACTTGATCACATGGCCCAACCATATGAATTTTAAGTATCTGAAAACTCAATCATCTGATAGGGATCCGTGATAACATGTGTCTCTATGTTCGCATGACAACATGATTACAGTTTTGATTTCTGTCCTTCCCTTAATGAAAGAACATTTTTTATCATCCTGCTACTATGGTATGGGTAGCTATGTTTTGGAGATTACTAAATAACAAAAGCATCTCAACTATGGGAAGCAAGTCTAAATCTTGAGAGAGAAAGGCTGCTCATAAGGATATACAAAATGTCATATAGGACATGTATTTCTGTAGGAAGAAGAGCTACACTCCTGGTTATGACAATGAGTCCTGGGTGTCATACAGTGTCTGGAAAGCTAGATAAATCCTTAGGCTGCATGTTGTATAGTGGAGAAAACTGTTGTTCATGTACACTCTACACAGTAACATACTAGTGATTCCTGAGAGATGTGGTAAAGAAGAGAGCAAAAACTCGCAAAAGCGGCAGTAAGATGTTTATTTATTTATTATTTTATTTGACATCTGTTTACTGGGAAAGTTTGACTGGGTCACAGAACCCGTTTTCATTGGAAGCCTATGGAGAAAAACTCCATGTACAAAGAATATTAGAAAGTCAAGTAAGCAGAATTTAAACAGCAGATTTACATGTACAACATTAAAAGTATGGTCAGAAAGATATCTATGAAATACAGTTAATTAGCACTTAAACAGAAATGAAACAGTTCATTTAGAATATTCAACATACAACATGGTTAGAAACATATTTATAATATACTGATATTTAGTACTTAGAAGAACTGACATGTGGTTAACATATTAGCTTTCACAACAAATAGTACATCTAATTGGTACATATTAATAAGTATAAGTACCATAAAAGTCAACTTGTGGTTAACATATTTGTTTACAGTGCAATAGTTTTTTGTGAAGAATGGTATTTTTTTTTTCTGGAACATGTAGATAGGAGGGTGTATACATAGCCTTAGTAGGTAGCAATATGTGGGAGTTTGAGATAAGGCAGTTATGTTTCTGTTTACAGCATGGAGTGGATAAATATATTGTTTGTTTTGAGTGTAATGTGGCCTACTGTATGTAGGGGGGAGGTTAGCCTGTAGTTGTGCATGTGCAGAGCCATGTGTTATTTAGGTGATCTTTTAGGGTGGCTTTTAAGAATGCCAGGCCTAGGATTGCTCTGATTACTTAGTGGGAGAGTTCCATAGTTTTAAGATGGAGTAGGGGTATAGACAGTGGCCAGGTCTTATGGAGGGTTTGGAGATTGCTAGCAAGTTTTTGTCTTCTGATCGTAGTGATCTCTTAAATATAAAGGGATTGACTAGCTTTCCTAGAGCAGGACAGGCTGTGGGTTTGTAAATTACGTTATGTGGAACAGATAACTGGATGTTTGCCAGCTGGTTGGGAACTCTAGACAGTTGAGTTCTCTTAGTGGTTTGCAGTGGTGTATGTGTGGAAACTGGCATGTATGGCAAACTTAACGATCTTATTGAAGCATTTTTACGATTTGGACTTAGAAGAATTTTGAAGGTTGGTGAGTATTGAAGCACTGTTGAGCAGGGAGGAGAACAGGAAAGTTTTAGCTAGGGTTATTTTAGTTGTAGTGGTTAGGAATTGTTTATTTCTGTAAAGTAGCCCTGGTTTCTGCTGAGTTTTCTTCATGTTTTGTTGGATATGGGAGTCAAAAGTGAGTTGGTTATCAATAACAACGCCTAATAGTTTTGTTTCCTGTATTCTTTCAATGATTGTATTATTAGAGGAGTAGATGTTGAATTGGCCTGGGCCAAGAGTGATATTTTTGGGATGAAAGGCTATGAGTTTAGTTTTTTGGGGATTTAGAAAAAGTTGAGTTTCAGTAAACTAGGATTCAATGGTGGTGAAAGATTCTTGAGTATTAAGGAGACGTTCAGGTTCAGATGATGGTGGAATCATCTGCATATTGAATGAGGGTTCCGAGGAGAAGGAAGTCTGTAAGTTGTTTGTAAATATACTAAATAGTAGGGGACCTAGAATGGAGCCTTGTAGGACACCTGTAGGGTTATTTAGAAAGGGGAAAAGTTGGTCAGACCATGTAACTGCTTGTTTCCGGTCTTGTAGGTAGCTCTGAAACCACTGAACTGTGTTATAGGCGCAGCCTAATTTGAACAGTGTGTCTAGGAGTAGGGGGTGAGAGACTTTATTGAAGGCTTTAGACAGGTCGAGGAAAACAGAGGAAACAAAGTTTCTTCCTGTCTGTCTCTGTTCATGGTATCTGTAAAGGATATTAATGCTGTGGATGTACTGTGCCCAGGTCGGAAACCGTGCTGAGTGTGAGTAAGTAGATTGTTCTGGAGTCGGTAGTTCATTAATTGTTGGTAAACACACCTTTCAAATATTTTAGATATAGGTGAGAAGATGGATATGGGGTGAAAGTCTAAAGTTTTGTTGGAGTTCCCACCTTTGTAGATTGGGGTGACACAAAATAATTTCTGTGTTGGGAACTGGGATTCAAATAATGATCTGTTTATTAGGATACTGATTGGATAGGCAACAGAGTTAGATGTGAGTTTAAGGTATTGAGGAGGGAGATTGTCTGCTGATGTGGAGCAAGGTTTTAGTTTGAGTAGTAGTTTTTTTATGGTTGCTGTGGGTATGGGCTGAAATGCGAAGAAATTTTTGCAACCATGTAGCCTACCAGTTATCTGCTGCTGCTGGTAAAGATACATAGAAGATATTCTAGAAATCCAAGGTCAGTCTTAACCACCTAGCACTTCTATTCCCCCACCCTCCACCCCATATGTGTTTTCGCCTTTCCTCTCTTAGTCTCTCCAACTTGGTTACCGATTCCAGCAAACATTTCAGTACAAAACTACAGAATGATTTTGTAAGTACTTGGGTCAAGTCAAGTTGCCCATATGAAGGGATGTAGGCAGGATTTTTGAATCTGTACACCAGCTTGTTCACCAAATTCCAGAATGTTGCATAATGTTGTCCTTCCCCTTTTTCCCCAGGCTGGGTGTGCAAGTCTAGGACAGCATATGATTTCATTAATGAAAAAAAAAACACTCTTCAAAGGAGAGGCTTAACCAAAAAGATGTAAATATATGATTAAACAAATGAATAAATAAACATATTATTAACAGTAATAACTCATTTAAAAAGTGTGCACTGTGGAGTACATGTTTCATGCGTGGCTACACGTTTGCCCATGTAGTACAGTTAGGGATGTAAGTCAGTCGCTCCTTTACAGTTTTCCTTTTTATCTGCTAGAGGCACCTTTTAAACCCTGCAGCTCTACATTTTACTCTTAACTGTACAACTGTAGCAATGCGCTCCTGGGCCCACCCTCTCTCTCTCTCCATGAAAATTTAATTTCTACATAGGTGCTCTGTTATACCAACTGGTGTTTAATGGACATACTTCTGTAGCAGTATTTGTAAGATTTTTGATTCTTCCTAATAATATCAATTGTGATTCAAAAAGTTTTTAATAGCTGCAAAATACACTCTTAGTAACTAAGGCAGGGTGGTACTGAATTCCCACCTATGCATGAATGCTTAAAGTCAGCCTTGGTAGGACACATCTACCATTTTTCCAGTGCAAAACTAAATGAAACAAGCTAAAGAAACAGCAGTGAAAATACTAATGCTTCTAACACTGTACATAGGTCCTAACTATGTACAGCAAATGACTAATATAAATATTTGTAGTCATCTAGATCTAGAAGTGAGTCCAAAAAAGTGTGATCAGTGGATAAGTAGTTGTACTGCTGCAGGAGGGTCTCCCTCAAAGATTAACTGATAGTGGTGAGAATCCCCTACAATTGTATAAGCTTTCTCTGAAGAAACATCCAGTAACAGTAGTCATATCATTTAGACAGAATTTCAAGAAGCTGTGGGATTAAACCAGGGTGACAACTAGGTTGACTCAGCTGTAACACTATTTCCCCCAAAGCATACCCTGCCTCTGCACTGGACATTTACTTTGTAGTGTTAGACAAATGAATGAGCATTTTTCCAAGCTGAAGCCTCACATATTTATCTGAACTTATGCTTTTGTAAACAAAACAATGGCAGACAAATCAGTGGTCCTACTAAAATTATTTTAAAATGACAATATAAAATGCTATTGCTATGTTTATCACTCAGACAGGGGTTTGTCAGTCAAGATACAAGCTTCAATTTTCCTGATATGTATTTTATAAGTAAACTTTGGAAGTGTTTAATATTGTTACACACAATATTCATACAGCTGGGCTGAGTTTCATTGGATAATTTAATTATTCTAGGATAAATTACTTGCAGTTGTAATTATAAATAAATAATAGTAGGACTGAAAGAAGTATAAGTTGAAAGAAGATATGAACTAATACCTTCCTAAGTGGTATAAATTCACTTTCTCCTCTCATTTACTAAAGGCTTTTCATGTGAAGAAGCTCTCATATGCATGAAGAGTATGTTCAAAGGTAATAGTTTCGGTCTAATATCCAGAGGTGCTCAGATCAGCTAAAATAACTAATAACAGAGGATGTATATTCTGTACTAATTTTGTTTCCTATATTAATAGACTGGATAGAGCATTATGAAAATATTGGCCATTGCTAGGTTCTTTAGTGAAGCAGGTTTTACCTGATGGTTTGAAAATCTTGGAAATAATAAAAGTTTATCTAATTTTTTGAGAACTGTATTGGGTAAAATAATGATCGAGTATGTCCAATGAGAACAAGGTATCATTGATTCTTAAGTGCAAGCAGTAAAGTGCGATTATCTTTCTTGTGTACTCATTCTGAGAGAATTTCCTTTATTCCAGGTACAATATCTAGTTGTTAGTGTATATCAGTAGTAGGGATAGTTGGGGGGAGGTAAAGACCCCATGTTAAAAAGTGCAGGGAGGCAAAGCCACTTGCAAAGATATTTAACAGTGACACAATACATTTTAATTTTCTTTGATTTACTTAACAGTTGAACATTGACCCCGCGGTGGTGGTGCTGCGGTAGCATTGTCGCCTCACAGTTAGACATTGCCCGTTCGATTCTCAGTTAGAGTGTCTTCTGTGTGGCGACGTGCGTGAATGGGCGTTCCTTCATTGAAGGTTGTGCATTAGGCCCGGCAAGCCAGCACGTAAACATCTACTGCCAATCATTAGCAGACCAGAGTTCTGCTGAGGCGACCCCTAACTGGGAAAAGCCGAAAGACACAACAACTTAACAGTTGAACATTAAGGTGTAAACTTCTGGGTGCTGAACGTAAATCTTTCAAAGGAACACTTGTTAGCGGGTGACAGATGATTGATTTATACTTAATGGTTTGTTTCATGTGGTCATTGTGGTTAGGGTTACCACCTGTCCCACTTTGTGAGGGACAGTCCCTCCTTGGGCAGTTGTGTTGTGCAAAAATACTGTAAAATGGCAGATGTCCTGAGATTTTAGGGCAAAATTATTTCCTATATTTTATGTAATAGTTGCATAAAACAGTTATTCTGTATCTGAAACACCTAAATGTTATAAGAAACAGAATAAGCAACTAAAATGCTACAAGAATAAGCTGTTATTTAGGCAAAAAAGTGAGGTTCTGTCCTTTGTACTGGCTGTGGGTATGTTTCGGCCTGCAAAATCTGATGTTTGTACCAAAAATGTCCCACTTTGGGCATTTGAAAAGGTGACAACCCTAGCTGTGGTTGCCGTTCACTTAAGTAAAATACAGTCTCTCTTGTTCCTCCAGTAACTTAACATTTTATGTTGATAAGACAGCATGGAAAATATATTTGAGGATATTGGAATATATAATGGATAGAAGAAATAACGTAGAGAGATAAACTATTTTTTAAGAATTTTGTGAGTAGAATGTTAAGTGACTAAATTTGGTGAGATGTTTCTGGTTCACAGTAGTAAGAGAGACTAACATTTTGTGAGACGTTTCTAGTTCACAACAGTATGAGTGACTAAAATTTGGTGAGATGTCTCTAGTCCACAGCAGTATAACAACAATTTGAGCCCAAAAGCTTTTAAAACAAAAGAAGGCATGGCATGATATGCCTTCAAATGTAACTGAATGAACAATGACTAGATTTGGAAATACTTTTGTATGACTAGCATGTTAATTGCATCTTTATGATATAAGAGTTATTAAGGGATTTATATATTAAGTTAGGTAACTAATTGCTACAAAAAGGTACATTGGATTTTTGTATTTTCTTAATCATTATGGCTTATTTCATTTTGGGTCAAACGTGTACTAGAAAAATATAACTAAGATTTCACTGTGTTTAATTCTGGCTAAGTGTTACGTATTTTGCTGTTAATGTGTAGTAAATATATCAGCACGTCTACTGACTTTTTACTCTAGGTTGCAGTAATAGCAGCAAAGTTTGTCTTTCTGCTGTTAATGTGTAGCAATTGCATTAGCAAGTTTCTACTGGGTGTGTGTTTTACAGTAGGATTCAGTGAAACCATCAAAATTTTCTTGTTGTTTGTACTGCAGTTACATCAAGTAAGTTGTAGTCTGTTGCCATCTGGCTAATTGTTTTTTTTTTCTCCCTGCTAATCTGTAGTGCATATGTTTATGTTATGTATATGTTTCCACTCATTTCTACTGAAGGCTTCTATTGTAATACCTTATTTTGTTTGTATGAACAGCATAGTTACTGGATAATGTAGGCAATTGTTAATATATGAGAGTTTCTGTTTGTGAAGAGTTTTGTCATTCTCTAGAGTTGCTTCCTTTTTTTTCATATGTTACACACTCTAGCTGGCTGCCTTTTCTAAGTGCTTAAATATCTGATTTACAGATGTTGTGTAGCAAAGAGTGGGAACTAACAGATATGCTTTCTACCTGTCCCTCTAACATCTGTAAACCTACATCTCAGTAACCCCACACTTGCACACATACACATATCTTTTGTTAGTTTAGTTTTTCTTTCTGTCCTTCTATACTGTGGAAGCACCATTTTTGTTTTTAGTAATCCCAAACTTGCATACCTACAAATATCTCCTGTAAGCGTATTGTCCTGTTTAAAGGCTAGAAAGCTGAAATGCACAACTGTGAAATATAGTGCCCTACTGTTGTCTGCCAAACATTACTTAAGGTGGATAGTACTGTACCTAAATAGTTCAACCATCAAGAACTCTTTAACTTTTTCTCTCTCCCCCCTCCCAGTGAAACAAGCACATATACCTTCTGCAGCAGCCGCAGTAGTCAGACTTAATCATATAGGACTACCTAAAGAACTTGCACGGCTGAATTTAACCTGCAGTTGGCAAAGGTTTACAAGGAACAAATAACCAAGTTAAATCTATGTAAGGCATTCTCCAAGACTTGAACTAATAACTTAATTTGTTAAGTCTAGTGTGTATTGTTTTGTAGTGTTGAATCTGCTGGAAGGATACCCCCACTTACTCACCCACACTCACAGGCCTTTTATTGCTGAGGGTGTAGCTACATTAACACTTCAGCATATTTCACTCTTATCAGTGTAATATATCCCTGGAAAGACATTGTAAAGCCCATAACTATACAGTTAGATGTTGTGAATCGAGACAGTATTTAGAGTTCAGACACCTTCTGTTTGTATCCACGAATATCCTACCTCACTGATTGTTTATGGTGGTAAACGATCTGGGAGGAGTTTCTCACTCCGTTCGCTCTGCTCACTCCGCTCCCCTGCCCTTCCCCCATATCCCACCCTCCACCAGCACCTCTACTCTTATCCTAAGCAAACCACTCCCCTCATTCCTATGATCCAATTAAATACAACTTACATTGTCCACACCCACATTTGATGCACACCTTGCTTTCTTTTACTTTCTTACTTTCTTTTATTTAGCCAAATGTATCTGCTTTCCCTTATAGCCATCACCTTGAATTCACATGCCCTCTAATATAATTTTTTGTATCTTACTCTACTTTACCATCACAATACAATCACCACCTCAAACTGTTTTAAATTAACTCCAGGCTTACCACCTTCTCTTCTACTATACACAAAAACTAGATTGCACCATAATTTTACTACTGACCAATCACATCTCCCCCACCCATCCTTATCACAAACTGCAAGGTAAAATACCTAACCACATTATCAAAGCCCACTCTGAAGTCAAAACATTCCAACCTTACCTTCAGCTGCACACATATCACATGATAACAGTCTTTATTTACACCTGATACTACATTTAAACACACAAATTCCACTTTTCCTATTTTTAAACCCACTATCACAGCTGACATGCTCCTCCTAACCTGCCTAGCCTCTTTACTCTTAATTCTCAACCTCACTACAGCTATATCTTCGCATACCCCCACACACCAATACACATCAACAGCCTCCTCTAACCCTCTCCCCAACAAACAACACAGCTTCTCACGTATCTCCTCCCAGCTTTTCCCCTATACCCTCCCATTCTATTCAAGCCACAAACTGGCCTCCTCACCGCCTATGAAACCATACTTGACACCAGTATCCTCACCTAGGAATAAAAAACACTTCCAATATTACACATTCTTCATTACCTATCTACTCAAATGTGGAGACATATGTCCTAACCTTGGCCCACCCTCTAATCCTAACCACAAGAGTAACCCCAAAGATTTAAACATACTTACACTTAACTTTAGAAGTATATGTAATAAAATAGTTCCACTGCATGCCTGGATTGACCAAAATAAGCCTGACATTCTAGCCCTTACTGAAACATGGCTACACCCCAATGTAAAAGACTCAGAAATAATACTTCCACACTTTGCAATAACCAGAAGACATAGATCTAAAAAAGGGGGAGGGATAGCACTTCTATATCCCTCTACACTCAACATCACACCCTACACCAGTAATATACCCATCTTTTCCATTGATGAGGTAGTAATCTCCTTTTTGAACCTCAATATGTCAAAAAGAATTTGCATAATAGTAATATATATATATATATATATATATATATATATATATATATATATATATATATATATATATATATATATACATATATCCCACCAAGTAACAATATACCAGTGTTGGAAAAAATTTTATCCTGGACATCCCAAACAATAAACCTTGAAACAATAATCTTAGGAGAAGTAACTATAGAATGGCAAACTATAGCTTCCGACACCCCCACAAATAGTATAAATATGTATGTTTTTTCTCAGCTTATCAATACTCCAACAAGAAACAGCAAAGATCTTGCCTGCCAATCCACCCTAGACTGGATTCTAGTATCCCACCCTGCCTATTACCCCTCTTCTGGTACACTGTCTAGCTACCTGAGCAATCATCTACCAGCTTATTCCCTTAGAACAAGCTTCCAACAACTACGAGTACACACTATAAAATCAGTTAGGAACTCAATTTTTGTCAACATAAATTCAACAATCTCCTACAGGAAATAGACTGGACACTCCTTAAACAGCTACCCCATAATGATGCTGTACTATACTTTAATAACACCTTCCTTCACATACTTAATACACCAGCTCCTATTCATATGAAAAGAATCAAAAAGAACTCCGCACCATGGCTCTCTAAGGAATGTAAACACCCGATGAAACAAAGGGACCCAGCCTGGTCAACGTGGAAACAAAACAAAAATGAACAAAATCATGGTAATTTCAAAACACTAAGTACCAAAGTGACAAAACTAATCAGAGATAAAAAGTCATCTTATTCCCAGCTTCAATTCCAGCATAAAATCAACCCCAGTCAATTTTGGCACTCCATATCTTCTCTACTTAACCGTGGAAGAAATGGAGAGCACACCCTATCACCAGATACCCCTCCATCACAAATAGTTGAAAACTTTAACAGGCACATCATAAAATCAATTTCAGACCTACTAACTAACGTCCCTAATGCTGGACCCCCACCCCCCACCCCCACCCTTCAACCTATTCAGATACCAACCCCTGGCCATCAACTACTTCTAGCCCTGTCATTACTAACCCCCCTACTCACCAAAATGTCATAAAAACCCCATTCTCATTTCAGCCCATACCCACTGACACCATTAAGAAACTGCTACAAAAATTAAAACCCTGCTGTACCTCAGCTGACAATCTCCCCCCATACTACCTCAAACTGGCTGCTAACTCAGTCGCCTACCCAGTCAGTATCCTTATAAATAGATCTTTATCAAAATCGGAGTACCTACCATATGGAAACAATCGCACATCACCCCCATCCACAAAGGAGGCAACTCTTTTGATCCATCCAATTTCCATCCTACATCCATCTTCTCACCCATATCCAAAATTCTTGAGAGATGTATCCATCAGCAGGTAATGCAATATCTATTGTAAAACAATCTTTTAGCCAAAACCCAACATGGCTTCCGACCTAGCCACTGCACAGCTACAGCTCTATTATCTTTTACAGACACCGTGAACAAGGCCAGAGATGCAGGATGCTATACAGCCTCAGTATTCCTTGATCTCTCCAAGGCCTTTAACAGTGTCTCATCCCTTACTTTTGAACACACTGTCTAACTTAGGCTTCTCACATAACACAGTAAAATGGTTTCAGAGCTACCTCAAGGATCGTAAACAAGCAGTAAAATGGTGCAATGAACTCACCCTTTCTCCACAACCCTACTGGAGTCCCCCAAGGCTCCATCCTTGGACCACTACTCTTCAGCATTTTCACAAACAACCTTCACACTGCCTGTCACCCTGGGACCCTCATTCAATACGCTGATGATTCCACCATAATCTGCACTGCTCAATCACTACCAGAACTACTTTCAAAAACTCAGCAGTCCTTTACTGCAGTCAAAGCCTGGCTAAGAAATGCCCAACTCTCTCTTAATCCAAAAAAGACAAAACTAGTACTCTTTCATCCCCAAAACATCTCCCCTGTCACTGATCATTTCAACATCCTTGCATCTGACAACACTGTCATAGAAATAATGCAGGAAACCAAACTTCTAGGTGTTCTCCTTGACAATAAACTTTCATTTGACCCCAATATACAGCAAAATATAAAGAAAAGTCATTAAAAACTGGGACTGTTATATAGAAACAAACATTTATTTACTGCAGCAACCAAAACTACCTTTGCAAAAACATTTTTACTTCCCTCCCTTCTTTATGGTGCCCCTATCTTAACTAATTTACAAAACTTTACCCTAAGCCAGTTGGAACAGTGCTATAACAATGTTGCAAAGTTTGCCACAAACTCTAAATATCACACGCACCACTTTTAACCACTCCTAGAATTAAACTGGCTTGAACTCCCCAACCAACTTGCCTTTATTCAGCTATCCACCTTGCACAACCTTATTTTCAAGTCTACTACCTGCCCTGCACTAGCCAGTGTAGTCACAGCTTACACACCAAATCGATCCCTACGATCAGAAGACAAAAATCTCTTAGCTATCTCAAAAATCACAAGAAAACCTGGTCACTCTCTGTATTTATACTCTGTCTCTATACTTTGGAATTCACTACCTCTAGCTACCAGGTCTATGCCTGGCCTAACCCATTTCAAAGCCTCTTTAAAAATCATCTCAAAAACACATGGCTGTGCTCCTGCATAAAGCCTGCCTAATGTTCAGGTTTTCCTCTTTCTGTCACATTTCAATCCCTCACAGACTGCAAGATCCTAAGGCTCTTCTAACTCCTTCTCTGCTTCTATACCATATTCTTAAACTACTGTTCAGGGTTTATTGCTTCTAGTCTTCTTAACTCTCTCTCACTAGCTATCTGCATCACTAACTTTCTGGGTGCTATTTTCCTAGCTGAAACTCTCTCTCTCTTTTGGCTTTTCCCTAACATTCTATTTTGCATGTACTAAAATAGTCAATGTCACACATTGCACTACCTATGTGCTATTTCTTTCTACATCATGTATAGTGAAATTGACTATTATTGTCTGTAATGTATTAACTGTGTAGAATTGTCTAGATGTGTAGTAATATATTGCAACATCCTGTAGCAGTTTTTCTTTCAACTTATTTTTTGTATAGTACTTCTAATGTAATTTTTTTTTTTTCAAATAATTCTTTATTTTTCATAATATAAACCATGCATACAAATGAGAGTACAGACAATAAAATTTACACAAATAATAATTGGATAATGTCTACAATATTATTAATAGGCCAAAAAGGCCATGAGAACAGATATACATTGGAAAAGGAGGAGAGTAAACATAAAGTGCAGTATGCATAGTGCACTAACTAACAACAATAACCTAAAAAAAAAAATACAATATTTAGAATGCTACCATACCTAAAAATATAGACAGTGTCATTAGATAGAGGACTAGATGTAAGCAGCCCCATTAGTAACCTACCCTAGGAGAGACAGATCCCTTAAATATAGGTAGAGAGTATGAGGGATATTTGTATAGACCAAGGTTTAATCACACATAATTACCTCAAACAGGCTTTTCCAAAGTTTGCTGAAGTAGGCTCTCTTTTTAGGTCCATTTATAATGAACTTCTGGGCAGAGATATATTTGATAGCCATAACCTTAAAACCAGACCAAGACATTTTGGTACGATCTAACCAGTTATAAGTGATGTAGAGTTTTATGAGAGAACATAATGTTATTAATATATGGAGATGCAATTTAGGCAAATTAGGAGGGGGGATGTTTAGAATAGCCGTTTCCCATGAAAGGGTAGAGTTGTAGTAACCCATTTTTTTAAGACGCACTTTAAGTGAACACCATAATTTATAGGAATGATTGCAGTGCCACATGATACGTAAATCAGCTCTCACTACAGGGCAGCATGTGCAGGTAGGAGAACTATTAGAATTAAATTTATTAATTATTACAGGGTATAGTAGGAGTTGTTGTTTAACATCAATTGAGTGTATAAGAGTTTTTTGAAGGGGGATAGTTCTAGAGTAGTTTTTATAGCTAGTAGTTTTTGGTCCTCTGTAATAGGGGAGTTTTGATTATCCCAGTATTTGGAAAAAAGGCAGTTATCTTTGTAAAGTAATGGGGCTAGTAATTTGTATGATGAGGAGACTGTTTTTTCATTATTAGAAATTGTAGAAATGATTAGGTTTAGTTTGTCAACTGCCTGTGAATCAGGGAGAGAATTATTAGTTAGCAAAGTTGTAAGATCTCTTAATTGGCGAAGAATGACCGTATATTTGTTATTGACCTTAAGAATTAGTCGTAGTTCGACAAGAGACAAAGAATTATGCTTGATAATATCCCATACTTTAAGGTCTTTGATGAGAGGGAATTCAGTAAGATCTATCAACTTGTTATTAATTTTAAGGTTTGGATTGAGGTGTAGTGGTTGAAGAAGAAGGAAGGTAGGTTGAAGATTGATGTCTTTAATCAGTTTTTGAAATAGTTTTACTTTGAATTTCAATAGGGGGGATAATTTTGAGCTATTCAAAGAGGTGAGTGATAAGAAGACTTCTAATGTAATTTTTTATTGTACTGGATTATACTGTGTTTGCATTGTACTGTATGTGGAGCTTTTCTCCCCGGGCCTCTGCTGAAAACGAGTTCTGTAGACCCAGTCAGACCACCCCAGTAAACAAATTTCAAATAAATAAATAAAACAAATAATTGAGGAGTTTTATTAAAAATTTGATTATAAGCATTTGATTTTGTGATAATACTGTTATTAACTTCTTGGAAGGCAGTAAGTCATGGTACTTGTGACACCCTTACACTGGCCACCACTCAAGGAGCCTCAGTCCTCTCCACTAACACCAGTGAGGGGCGTCCATATAGGGAAAGGATAATAAATACACACTGTAAAGTACAATTTCCCTTAACAGCACAGAGAGATCACAGTCAGGCTGGGGCTGGTTTCTTCCTTTCTCTCCAGGTCCCCAATAAGACTCCCCACTGGCACAGCTATAGGGTCCAGATCTCAGCCTTGTGGACAAGCTAAAGCCTCCAGCACCCTCTCTGTCCAACCAGTGCTTTGTGTCCCTGACTAAGTAGCTGACACACACACACACACACACACACACACACACACACACACACACACACACACACACACACACACACACACACACTTTGAGATAAGAGTTATATACAACCACACAGACACCACTGGGGAAGGCTGGCACAGGTTCTTCAGCTGTGCCCCTTTTACCCAGACTGTATGGTAGTACCACTTGCCACCACCCACTAATATTTATCAGCTACTAAAAGGCCCTTATTAAAGGGTGTCCAATTATTACTGTGCAATATTATTATCCAAATGGTAAGTGTGACTGAACAGCAAAGCTTATTTGGAGTGACGTGGTGCAATATCACTATATATATGCAATTTACTCCAGAGCTTAAACTATCTCTACACAAAACAACCACAATTGAAAGGTTTAAAAAATATTTAATAATAAATAATAAAAACACAAGACAATATTTCTTACTACACAGTGCTAGTCAAGAGTTCATAGATCAAAGAGAAATATTTAAAATAATACCGTAGAAAACTTCTGACATCACAGAAAAACAAACTAGGCTAATCTTCCTATTTCCTAGCTATATCTAAGAGAAAACACACTTCTAAAATCCTACTTACATATAGATACAGGCAGTGCTAGTGATGTTAGATGTTCTCAAGACAAATGCTCTAATGCTCTCATTCTTTCTCTCCTTAAATTGATAACACAATACTACTGATTCATTTCAGATTACATCATTTTTTTCTGGTTTCCAGGCTAAAAGACTCTCAGAGGTTAATAGCCCTTTTGATCTTGCAGCTGGTCAGGAAGCCAGAACAATAAAAGAAATTATATATGCAAATTCTAGCAATTAACTCTAGTCTCAAGATAATAGCCAGAATTTCTTCATCCAGACATATCGGTTCCAAGCCCTGAGATCAAAGACAGTCATGAAATGCTTGATTTATCAGCTTTGTTACAGCAGAGTGCACTGTTGTTACATTTTTGCAGTTCCACATTTAACACCATTTTTTCCCATTTAAGAGAACAAGCCTGTGGCTTATATTAATATTTACAAATGACAGAATTATCTACAAAATTCTATCTGGCTAGGCTGGCAGCCCTCACCTATCTTCACACATCTCCCCCCCGCTGTTTGAGAGGGTTAGGTCTGTTTGAGTATACCTCACCCCATTCCCTGCCTTGAGACCCCATCTGCATTGGCAATGCTAATCCCACTGCGGTGCTACACTGGCATATCATATGCTTGCAACCATAGGCTCCATCTTAGCAACTTGGCATTTTCCCGGCTTGCTTTGTTTAACCATGTTAGGGGATTGAGATCTGTCACTACAGTGAATTTTCTTCGATACAGAGAAGTCTGAAGTTTCTGCAGTGCCCACACTATGGCTAGACATTCCTTTTCTACAGCTGCATAGCATTCCTCCCTGGGTTGTAGCCTATGACTGAGATAAACCACTGAGTGCTCTTCTCCCTCTGAAGAAATCTGGCTAAGTACGCCCTCCACCCCATGGTTCAAAGCATCCACCTGCACAACAAATTATTTGCTGTAATCTGGACTGGCTAACACAGGGGGTCCTCCCAAAGCTTCCTTAAGCTCCTGGAATGCCTGCTCACATGCTGTGGTCCACACTACCTTATCTGGCCTGTTCTTCCTTGTCAGGTCTGTGAGGGGAGCAGCTATGGCATTATAACTGTGGACAAACTTTCTGTAGTACTCTACTGTCCCTAAGAATGCCCTCACCTGCTTTTTGCCTCTGGAAAGTTGCTGGGACATTTTTCATCTCAAAGGGCATCTTTGTGAACTCATACAAGCCAAAAGGAGTCACAAAGGGTGACATCTCTCTAGCACTGGGAGTCAAGGGCACCTGCCAGTGACCCTTGGTAAGATCAATGGTGGCAAGATACTTTAGCCCCCCCCCACAGCTGCTCTAGGGCCTCCTCTGTCCTAGACATGGGGTAAGCATCTGACTTTCTGTGACTATTTAATTTCCTGTAGTCCACGCAGAACATGGTGCTGCCATCTTTCTTTGGCAACAGCACCACTGCGGGGGGACCAGGGACTGTTGGACTCTTGAATTACCCCTAGTTCCAACATTTCCTGTATCCCCTCCCTCAGAGTCTGTTTGACTCTCTCAGGCACCCTATAAGGGGACTGCCCAATAGGCCTTTGGGGACCTGTATCCACCTGGTGCTGTACCAGGTGGATGCACCCTGGTTTCCCAGAGAACATGTCCCCAAACTCCTGTAATTAGTGACTTAGTGGAACCGGTAATAATTTAACCGTAGCTAACCGGTGCTGCCCGGCACACAAAACCGTGCAAATGCGTTTTTTAAACTACTAACTTCTGGGCTGGAACAGCTCCTCCAGGGACAGATGGCTGCTCAAAGTTCCCCTCTCTCCAGGGGCGGCTCGTGGCATAGGGCTGCCGGACTGCAGCCCCCTCAAAAATAAAAAAGCAAGAAAAACAAATGAAAAATAAAAAATAAAAAAATATTTTTTAAATTTCATAGATTTTCATGCGCAAGATAGACCGAGTCCCGACTTATCGGTCTATCGCATGCTCAAGGCAGCCCGGCCCCCATAGAGGGACACAAGGAGACGCCTGTGCACTTTACAGTGCACAGACCGCCAGGAGTATAGGACACGTCCGGACTGCAAGAGGAGCAGCAGGGACTCGGGACAGAGCCTTAGGGATCTCGTCGCCGGAAGGAGCATTGGGATCTCAAGGGTCTGCAGTATTGAAGGAAGGAAGGATGTTTGTGCTTTTAATTTACAATGTGTGTGTATGGTGCTTGTGCTTTACTGGAGTTTGTGTATGGTGCTTGTGCTTTACTGGAGTTTGTGTATGGTGCTTGTGCTTTACTGGAGTTTGTGTATGGTGCTTGTGCTTTACTGGAGTTTGTGTATGGTGCTTGTGCTTTACTGGAGTTTGTGTATGGTGCTTGTGCTTTACTGGAGTTTGTGTATGGTGCTTGTGCTTTACTGGAGTTTGTGTATGGTGCTTGTGCTTTACTGGAGTTTGTGTATGGTGCTTGTGCTTTACTGGAGTTTGTGTATGGTGCTTGTGCTTTACTGGAGTGTGTGTGTGTGTGTGTGTGTGTGTGTGTGTGTGTGTGTGTGTGTGTGTGTGTGTGTGTGTGTCTGTGTGTCTGTGTGTGTGTGTGTTTGTGTGTGTGTGTGTGTGTGTGTGTGTGTGTGTGTGTAAATGGCCCAGGTGCTTATGGTGGTGTGGTAGGGAATGCCTCAGGCTTGAACCCTGTATGCAGGTGTTAAAGACTTGAGTTCCCTACCCACCACCATTTGTAAAAAAATTTCAGATTTTTACCTCATATTCGATCTGATCTGTTCCTCATAATATCTGTGGTTTGTAAATGTTGTAATGCTTGATATTTGATGGTGTAGTAGTAGCATTGTTGCCTCACAGCTGTAGGTTCTTGGGTTTGATTCTTGGCTGGGGTTCCTTCTTTGTGGGGTCTGTATCTTCTCCCTGTGTTTGTGTGGGTTTGCTTTTGTGCCCTCCCATGTTACAAAGACATGTCTGCATTATTTCTTCCTGGGCCTCTGCTGAAAATTGTTTATTTGTTCCAAGTCAGACTGTCCTGATTAAAAAATGTTAAATAAAATTGATAGGCATTTGAATTTCAGACTTAAGGGTTTCTGAATGTTTAATTCCTTGTATTTGATGGTGCAGTGGTAGTATTGTTGCCTCACAGCTATAGGTTTTCTGGTTTGATTCTTGGTTGGGGTGGCTTCTGTGTGGAGTCTGCATCTCCTCTCTGTGTTTGTGTGGATTTGCTCTGATGCCCTGCCATTTTACAAAGACGTGTCTGCAGTATTAATCCCCGCGTCTCTGCTGAAAATTGTTTTTGTTCTGTCCGCAGTAAAATTGACAGGCATTTGAATTTCAGACTTCAGGTTTCTGAATGTTTAATTCCTTGCAGATTTGATGGTGCAGTGGTAGTATTGTTGCCTCACAGCTATAGGTTTTCTGGTTTGATTCTTGGTTGGGGTGGCTTCTGTGTGGAGTCTGCATCTCCTCTCTGTGTTTGTGTGGATTTGCTCTGATGCCCTGCCATTTTACAAAGACGTGTCTGCAGTATTAATCCCTGCCTCTGCTGAAAATTGTTTTTGTTCTGTCCGCAGTAAAATTGACAGGCATTTGAATTTCAGACTTCAGGTTTCTGAATGTTTAATTCCTTGCAGATTTGATGGTGCAGTGGTAGTATTGTTGCCTCACAGCTATAGGTTTTCTGGTTTGATTCTTGGTTGGGGTGGCTTCTGTGTGGAGTCTGCATCTCCTCCATGTGTTTGTGTGGATTTGCTCTGGTGCCCTGCCATTTTACAAAGACGTGTCTGCAGTTTTAATCCCTGCTGAAAATTGGTTTTGTTCTGTCCGCAGTAAAATTGACAGGCATTTGAATTTCAGACTTCAGGTTTCTGAATGTTTAATTCCTTGCATAATTGATGGTGCGGTGGTAGTATTGTTGCCTCACAGCTATAGGTTTTCTGGTTTGATTCTTGGTTGGGGTGGCTTCTGTTTGGAGTCTGCATCTCCTGCCTGTGTTTGTGTGGATTTGCTCTGGTGCCCTGCCATTTTACAAAGACGTGTCTGCAGTATTAATCCCTGCATCTCTGCTGAAAATAGTTTTTGTTCTGTCCGCAGTAAAATTGACAGGCATTTGAATTTCAGACTTCAGGTTTCTGAATGTTTAATTCCTTGCAGATTTGATGGTGCAGTGGTAGTATTGTTGCCTCACAGCTATAGGTTTTCTGGTTTGATTCTTGGTTGGGGTGGCTTCTGTGTGGAGTCTGCATCTCCTCTGTCTGTTTGTCTGGATTTGCTCTGAACCGCTGCCATTTTACAAAGACGTGTCTGGAGTATTAATCCCTCGCCTCTGCTGAAAATTGTTTTTGTTCTGTCCGCAGTAAAATTGACAGGCATTTGAATTTCAGACTTCAGGTTTCTGAATGTTTAATTCCTTGCAGATTTGATGGTGCAGTGGTAGTATTGTTGCCTCACAGCTATAGGTTTTCTGGTTTGATTCTTGGTTGGGGTGGCTTCTGTGTGGAGTCTGCATCTCCTCTCTGTGTTTGTGTGGATTTGCTCTGATGCCCTGCCATTTTACAAAGACGTGTCTGCAGTATTAATCCCTGCGTCTCTGCTGAAAATTGTTTTTGTTCTGTCCGCAGTAAAATTGACAGGCATTTGAATTTCAGACTTCAGGTTTCTGAATGTTTGATTCCTTGCAGATTTGATGGTGCAGTGGTAGTATTGTTGCCTCACAGCTATAGGTTTTCTGGTTTGATTCTTGGTTGGGGTGGCTTCTGTGTGGAGTCTGCATCTCCTCTCTGTGTTTGTGTGGATTTGCTCTGATGCCCTGCCATTTTACAAAGACGTGTCTGCAGTATTAATCCCTGCCTCTGCTGAAAATTGTTTTTGTTCTGTCCGCAGTAAAATTGACAGGAATTTGAATTTCAGACTTCAGGTTTCTGAATGTTTAATTCCTTGCAGATTTGATGGTGCAGTGGTAGTATTGTTGCCTCACAGCTCTAGGTTTTCTGGTTTGATTCTTGGTTGGGGTGGCTTCTGTGTGAGTCTGCATCTCCTCCATGTGTTTGTGTGGATTTGCTCTGGTGCCCTGCCATTTTACAAAGACGTGTCTGCAGTTTTAATCCCTGCTGAAAATTGGTTTTGTTCTGTCCGCAGTAAAATTGACAGGCATTTGAATTTCAGACTTCAGGTTTCTGAATGTTTAATTCCTTGCATAATTGATGGTGCAGTGGTAGTATTGTTGCCTCACAGCTATAGGTTTTCTGGTTTGATTCTTGGTTGGGGTGGCTTCTGTTTGGAGTCTGCATCTCCTGCCTGTGTTTGTGTGGATTTGCTCTGGTGCCCTGCCATTTTACAAAGACATGTCTGCAGTATTAATCCCTGCATCTGCATCTGCTGAAAATAGTTTTGTTCTGTCCATGATAAAAAAATTGACAGGCATTTGAATTTCAGACTTCAGGTTTCTGAATGTTTAATTCCTTTGCAGGATTGTGCAGTGTGGTAGTATATGCCTGCCTCTCTATAGGTTTTTTTTTTGATTCTTTGTTGGTTGGGTGGCTTCTGTGTGGGGTCTGTCTTCTCTTCTCTGTGGTGTTGTGTGGATGATGCCCCACCCTTTACCATTTGTCAAAAGTATCTGCAGCGTTAATCCTACGTCTCTTGTAAAAAATTGTTTGTCAGTAAAATTGAAAATTGACAGGCATTTCAATTTTCAGGTTTTTCAGGTTTTAATGCTCCACATTCCTTTGATGGTTTTTTGGTAGTATTTTGGCCTCACAGCTATAGTTTTTTTCTTTTTTGATTCTTGGACTTGGGCTTTGTTGTGTAGTATGCATCTCCTCCTCTGTGTTGTTGTGTGGTTCTGCTGATGCCTGATTTACAAAACCAAAACTGCAGTATTAATCCCTGTGTCTCTGCTTCTAAATTGTTTGTTTTGTTCTGTTACGAAAATAAAATTGACAGATTTTCAGAATCACAATATTGATGTTTCAAATGAGTAGACTTTTTATTTTTTGTGGTAGTATTGGTAGTTTCACAATATAGTATTTTTATTTTTGTTTATTTTTGGGGTGGCTTCTGTGTTGGGATGTTATTAGGTTTCATTGTGTGTGGATTTATGTGTGTTTGTCCTAGTTTTACAAATATGTACAATGGCACTAATGTATTTACTGCTAAAGTTGTGTTGGAGATAATCATTTTGTTGAAACATGGAAAAATCTTTAGGATTGTGGTAAAAACTACTAATAATTTAATTTATATGTGGTCAAGTGGACTAATAATGGTGGACTGTGGATGTAGATTGGAATTGATACATTGTCCAATGTAAGGGGACTAGTTTCTTTATTGAATACTGGTGTGGGTGTTTGCTGTTGAGTTGACAGGATAAATGTCTACAAATTCTCTCTGTTGCTTTGACATTATGGGTGCTTGTGTTTTAAATTTTGACAAAGGAGGAAATTGTTTGTTCGAAATTTAAAATTTCTCTTGTGCTGTGCTAAAATGTTGCAGGAATATAAAATTTTTAGTATAATGAAGTCAAGCATAAGAAGACATATATTTTTCTCTATATGCACTTTTATGATAAAAAATGGATTTTTGATTGAATATTTTGCCACTATTGAAAATGTGGCTAAATTGATTTTAAGTTTGACATTATTTATTCAACTGAATTGTTTAAGAAGTTTTTAAATAAATTAAATTTGATAAAATGCTTTAGATTGTTTTGCACTCTGTCTTACTTGTGTGCATGACAACTAATATTTTTGGAAACACTGTATAATTGTAAAAATAATAATTAAAAAATTTCACATTGGGTTTATTTATTAAAAATGGATGAAAATTCTAAAAAATAAATTAATTTAATAGGCTTGGTTTGATATTTACAATGCAATGTCCATATTGACAACTGGGAGGTGAATTTCTTATAGGCAGGTATAGCTTGTAGATTGCATGCTGGAAATTTAGACATTTGAATTTTTAAGCTTCAAAAAACAAAGTTAAAACAAATTTGAAACACCCTCTTTTAAGTGTAATTTTGGGAAGGAAGTGGCTTATAATAATAGTAGTTCTAAGTGCAACACAATCAAATTACTGTATTTGTAATATATAATTATCACAACTATCTAAACAAGTGCAAGAGCATCTTTTATTTATATGCTGCAAAATTTTTATATACTTTCAAGGATTGCTGTTTTTCTTGCTACATTTGTTGAGAGTTACTGCATTAACAATTTTAATTTTAAATGCAATGTTTGGTCTTCAAAATCTTAAGTCAAAGAAGTTTAGATCAAACATAAAATAAAATTGTGTGAAATGCTTTTTGAAACTGAAGCCAATTAATGAAGTAAAGGGTTTAATCAGAAAGTGACTATTAAAATGAAAGAAATAATTGTGGAATGGTTTTAATTTATACTACTCAGATTGCCTATTGTCTTTATTGTTTGTGCAGAAGTCCGTCTTCTTTGTATTGATTTGTCAGTTTGATTTTGCTCTTTTTTAGCTTTGAGTTTTCATTTTTTGATATTTTTGTTTTGGTAAATTTGGTGTTTTATTGACAAAATTAATTAATATGAATGATTAGAATTTTCTCACTAAAGATTTCAGAAACAATTTATTTATCAAGATTCTTACAAGAACAGAAAATATTAAATAATAAGGCCTTACATATTAGAGCATCTTTACCTTGATTTTGCAGCATTTTCTTTAATTCACCTCATTTAGTTCATTTTTTGAACTTGTTCAATTTTGCTTGTCAAATTATCTGAAATCCTTTCTGTTGCCTTGTTCAAAATTAGTGATTAAACATCACAGGTTTACAATGCAGAAAAGTAATATGTTATCAAATTGTTAAACCCCCACAAAAGATTCTGTCCTTAATACTGGCTGCTCTTTTTAGCATAAACCTAAAGAAGATGGGAGTTTATTGGTTATGAAGCTGTGTCTGGGTTCTTTTTTAGCAATTTATTTTGATTTTGTTTTTTTTTCATGTCATATTTTGTTTGTTTTATCTATGTTTTCTTTCAAATTGTCAGCTGCTCCATACATTTTTTTTTAAGATTTTTTGACTACAGAAGGTTCTTTTTACAAATTTCGTGTTTCAGGTATAATTTGGCTAAGTTTTGTGTTTTTTTTTTTAAAATTGTTTTTATTACAGTTGCCCTTTTGGGTACTGACATATTTTTGTTCAGTTTCTTTTTCATACTTTTGATTTGTTTCCATTATCTTAAAAGCTCTTTAAAAAGTAATTTAAAAAATTTCAAATGTACAATATTTACCAGAGAAGTCCATAAATGTGAGTTGGTAAAATTTCTTGCCTTGAAGTTGAGTTGTATTTCTGTTTTGTTTTTTAATGTATTTTTTTTGTATGTTTGAAGTTTGTAGGCCCACCCAGAATTTATCATTTTCATCATCAAAGGTAGGCAAGTTTTGATTGCATTACTTTTGTACTTTATACCTCTGACTAAGTTTTAATGATCATGTGACTTTACACTTTAGTGCTTGCACATCTATAAGAGTTGTGGGTTGCAGTTGTGTCGTATGGTGGTTTGCTTTTGTAAGTCTTTGCTGACCTGCCATTTCATATTTACTAAATATCTGTGGGTTGTTTCCTAAGTAAGATTTTTAGCTTTATAAGCCTTTTAACATTTTTAATATTTTACAAATAGTCATAATATTTTGCTAGTTCAGGACTTGCATTGGCCAATCAGTAACTTACACTAATATGTATATAATTATACTTGACTTTGAAATCTTGAGCTTGTTGGTTGTTTGCTTTTCATTTTTACTTTATTTTTATTTCCCTTGGAAACCTCTTGACAGGCAGTCAGTCTTTTTAACCCTTCCCATAAAAAGTCACCCACCTTGCAACCATTTCACTTTCAGCAATTTTAAAGTCTTTAATAAACGCTCTCTCACAGGTGAACAGAGAAACTTCCCTCTATCCAAGTAAGATATAGGCAGCTCAGAAAACTTGTAACACGGCCCTGAATTCAACACTAGCCTGAAAACTGGACTATACTAGCTTAGAAGGGTGGGGAACTATGAATGTTTTTTTTTTTTTTTTTTTTTTTTTTTTGAAAAGATAAGGCAAAACAATAAAAAGTACACTTAAAACAGCTTTAAATGACTGCAAGCAATCAGAAAAGGCTATCGTACTTTAGTGTGTAGCCTATAACAGTTAAACAAATTATTTAAACTTATTTAAACAAAAAAGACTTTTTAAAAGTGTAGGCAGTCAAATAAGTACAATATGTGAAAAATACAAGCTTTTAAATCACAATAAATGCTGGAGAATCAGCGTTTAGGCAGAAAACAGTTAAGTACAGCAAGAAAATACAGAAAACTGATACTTAATCACTACAAAGACTCTTTTAAGCTAGAAGGCTTGTATCAGTTTAAGACTTCCTAGTGCTTTCCCATAGGTTAGTTACAGGAAAGATGGGAAACAAGCGCAGATGTGGTCTTTTAAACCAGAAAGTTGAAAGAGATGGACAGCTTCCCAAATGATCAATAAACTACAATTCCTGGGCTAAGAACCACTCCTGTTATGGTAGACAGGCTACCTAGTACTTACCACTCCCACTGATAACCTAGAAGGCTCCACTCCACCACAAAGGCTCGGGGGGCTCAGAAGCTTACAAACAGTCCTGGATACAGCAAATCTGTACCTGGACTAGACTAGTTACGGGAAAGGTGGGGATCAAGTGCAAACACGGGTTTAAAACCAGAAAGTTGAGAGAGATGGAAAAACTGCCCAAACGGCCAATAAACTACAATTTCTGGGCCAGAACCACTCCTGTTGTGGTAGATAGGCTACCTAGTGCTTACCACTCCCACTGATAATCTAGAAGACTTCCCTCTAACACAGAAATTCTTGGGGGGCTCAGAAGCTTACCAACAATCCTGGATACAGCAACTCTGTATCTGGACTAGGCTAGTTACAGGAAAGGTGGGAAACAAGCGCAAGTGCGGCTTTCAAACCAGAAAATTGAAAAAGATGGAAGAAAACTGCCCAAAATGACCAAAGGCTACAATTTCTGGGCCAGGGACCAGTCCTCTTGTGGTAAATAGGCTACCTAATGCTTACCACTCCTACTGATAAGCAGGAAGGCTTCCCTCCAACACGGAAAGGCTTGGGGGGCTCAGGAGCTTACAAACTGTCCTGGTGGACTAGACTAGTTACAGGAAAGGCAGGAGACAAGCTTAGATTTTTTTTTTTACAGAAAAGCAGCTAAAACAGCAGTATATACAATTCAAATGCAGTGCAGGCTAGCACACGTGTAGCAATATTATGGCAAATACAGTTTAATTAAATGCAATTAAATTAAGAAATGACTAAAAAACTAGTGCAGAAGGCATTAAATTAGAAGGCTACTAACAAGCAGTAATAAGCGCAGAGTAAGAGTGACTGAACAGATAGCATGCAGAACAGCAACTAAGACAGTTACAGTAAGAACAGCTGAATAAAGTATATATATATATATATATATATATATATATATATATATATATATAATTTTTTTTTGAGGGAGGGGACAGAGCAGGATTAAGAGGCTACAAGGGTTGTCCTTCCCAAATGCTCTCTTTGTGCACAGTAGGAGTGCCTGAAATCAGAATATGATCTCACTGCACTCAGTTGAATATGCAAATGAGATGGGCCCAGAAGGAATATCCAAATACAAATTTACAAGAGGGGCAGGCAGTTTCAAAGCCACCAAGATTACCACCAAAACAAGAACAGGGAGGGTGGGAAACACAGTGGAGACAACAAGGGACAGAAATAATACAGCACCACTATAAATAATAAGCAAATGTATAAATACAGCACAGTGCAAATTAAGTTGCAAAAAGTGTACTTGTCAGTTTGGAATAGAGTCCAACTCTGCTCACAGCAAATCTGTCAGCTTTCCACCAGTTCACAGAAATGCAGTCTGTATTGGAATTACAGCAATGAAAATACACCTCAGGCAATGACTAACAGCTAGGATGTGGGCTGGCTCAACAACCCCCTACTTGAAACTAGCTACTGAGCTACCCTGAGAAAAAAACACAGTGGAGACAACAAGGGACAGAAGGGAGAGTTGAGGGAGAAAAAAATATAGGGGTAGCCTGCATGGGGTGGGGGGGTCCTGGTTCCACCCTTATTTAAAGTGTGCAACTCTGACCTTACATATGGTATGAGAAAATAGATTGGTCTTGTTGCTGATGACACCAGCGATGGAGATAATATCAGATGGGGAAAGCCTAGAGGGGAAACTAAGGAGACTAAAAGCATGATTTAAAGGCATCAGTTTCACTTTGGCCTTTCCAAGTTAACAGTGCTGGACCTGAGAACTGACAGCCAAAGGGTAGCATACACTTGGGGAATAAGGCTAAAATAATACAGAACAGGGAACTTGGTGGCTATCAGGGGTGGCTCATGCTATAGGACTGCAGGACTACAGCCCTCCTACCTAGAAACAAAAGAAATAAAAACATGAAACATAAAATTAAAAAAAACAAAAAAAAATGTATTTTTTACAAGTGCGCAGACATACTCAGACTACCCCGCAGATGCCCAGGAATCTGTGTGAACTCTGACTGCCTGAGTCAGCAGTCCAGATACAGGGAAGGTATTTTCTGCCCCGCAGATGCCCAGGAATCTGTGCGGTCAACTACCGCACAGAACAGAGGAGCTCTGGACTGCTTGATCCACAGACAGGACCAATCAGGAGAGAAGTGAGGTTAAGCTCTCGCAGGGATTCAAGCGCAGGACCAATCAGGAGAGAGGTAAGTTGAGTTTTAGGCTCTTGCAGGGAAGCGTTGAAGTCGAGCGTGGGTTTGGAGGTTTGCTGCTTCATGGATTCGAGTTTTCGGACACATTTACAGGTAATGGAGTTGGATATTCAATTCAGTGTGTGTGTGCGTGTGTGTGTGTGTGTGTGTATAAAATGCCCCTATTAACACATAGTGGTAGGTAGAGATACTCAGGCTTGAACCCTGTACCATGGATGCAGGTGGCAAGGACCTGAATTCCCTACCCACCAATATTTGTAAAAATTGCAGATTTTTGCCTAATATTTGTTCTGTTCCTCATAAAATCTGTGGTTTCTGTATCTTCATTTTTCCTTGCAAAGGTTTGTGGTGCACTGGTAGCATTGTTGCCTGACAGCTACAGGTTCTCTGGTTTGATTCTTGGCTGGGGTGCCTTCTTTGTGCAGTCTGCATGTCCTCCCATCCCTTACAAAGATATGTCTGGAGTGTTTCTACCTGCCCTGCTGAAAATTGGCTTTGTTTTGTTCCAAGTCAGACTAGTTTAGTTTCCTGGTTAACAAATGTTTAAAAATAACAGGCATTTGAATTTCAGACTTCATATTCTTCAGAAAGTATATGGTAACGCAAAACCTTTTATTCGAGCAATTGTCTAAGTTTATAACATGGATATTTGAAATTTGCCCATATTTTTGGGACTGTATTCCCCCATTATTGGCCTCGTCCAGGTATTTTTGTGCTAAGGTTGAGAGCTATGGTGAGAACTGAATTCACTGAATGTTTGGGGACTGTATTCCCCCCATTACTGGCTTTGTCCACATGTTTTTGCTAAGAGGTCGAGAGCTATGATGAGAACTGAATTCACTGAATATGTTTGGCAGCTGTATTCCCACATTATTGGCTTTCTTCAGGTGTTTTATGCTAAGAGGTTGACAGCTATGGTGAGAACTGAATTCACTAAATGGTAGCCATTTAAGTTTGTCTTCCTCTGTTTCACAAAACAGCTGATTTGGCATATTGGTAAGTTTCTCTGGCTGTTTTGCACAGGGTCCCCTGGGTTCAAGACGTAGCAGTGAAATGTATGGTGGTAACACAGCATTTTATTCTAGCAACTTTCCAACATTATACAAGTAATGTTTAAAATGTGTCCCTGGTTTTTGGGCTTTAGTCCCCCCCCCCCAATAAATTGTGGCTTTTTCCAGATTTCTTGTGCTGCAAAGTTCAGAGATACAGCTGAGTGTCGAGTAGATTTTACAAGGGGCTGAGAGCTGCAGGGGAACAAAAGTTTAGTGCTGCTTATGCTAACTCTGCTTGCATTGTTAATAGCACAACAGGTAGTGTACTTGCTTTTGATGCAGAAGGCTGTGGGTTCTACTCCCACAGTAGGCAAATGCATTGCTGATACTGTGCTGTGTTGTAAAGGGGGTGGATGCTGCAGTCCTTTTTGGCAAAGATACCTAGTAATTATGAACCTGTTATCAGTTTGCCATCCATTCCCTATTGCGGTATTACTGCATGCAGCATAGGCAATTTATTCTTCAAGGGCAACAGGCACTTTAATTGTAGATGAAACAATAACATATAAAGTTGTTTGCTAGCAGCAACCTCTTTATTAGTTACAGATTTCTTTAATGATGATTTTACTACTCCAGAGATTGTGCATATTTACTGATACTGGTGGACTATAGAAGGTTGAGTAGACTTCTTATGATGGAAATGTTCTGAACTGGGCAGTTTTGTCATTGGTGCATGCATTTTGTTTCATTGTTTACTGAAAAATGTTCAAAACAATACATTTAAAATGCCCTCTGACAACTGTACTGTATTGTACAAGGAATATAATGTAATACAATCAGAAAGGTGTATCAAAGAGCATGTGTATGTTTTATGTTCAAAGGGCCTATGATTTTGAAAACAGCCCAAAGTTAATCTTTATCTGCCACTGGCAAAATGTATTTTCTTTGAATGTGGGTTTCAATGCTGTTTTAATGCATGTGAGTTTCAAGGGCAGAGAAGTTTTAATGCTAAGTCTATTTTCATTGTGAGACTGCATTGCTTTGTTTAACAGATATCTATTAGGGTTTGTGCTGTAAAATGCAAAATAAAACTTTCAAATGAAATCTAAATCATTGCAGGAGAAAAGCAGTATGCACATTACAGTGTTTATGTTGAATGGGGCAAAATAACCAAGGAATGGGACATTGGAATGGCTGCAGGGGGGAGGCTCCATTCGACCATGATTTTGTGAGGGGGGGAAGGGTAGCAAACTCAGACAGCCCCGGTTGAACTATACCTCTCAGTTGTCCATATTTTTGCAGAATGAATAGATATTTGCTTCTTATTTTTGGTTTGTTCCTCATAAAATTTGTGGTTTTCTAGCAAATCATTTAGGAATGAAGTCACTAAATGACAGACATTAATTTTCAGATGTCATAACCTTCAGAAAAATGCATGCTAAAGCAAGACCTGTTATTCTATCAAGTGTCTTATGTTTATACAAGAGCAATTTTTAGTAGTGTTTGTATGTTCCCCCAATATATTTGGCCTTGTCCAGATTTCCTGCATTAAGAGATTGAGAGGTACATGCAAATAGCTTTGTAGAATTAGGAATATCCAAACCTCTCAATTGTCCCCAATTTTGGCTCAAAATGTTGCTCTCCCCTAATAATCCCTCCTCAAAATGGCAATTTTAGAAGAAAACATGGAGGGTTTACAATTATATATAACTGTAATGATCAGAGTTATAGATTACTTTTATTTCAGAAATGCACGTAGATGCTCTTATTTTGTTAGCTGCTCAGGTTAACAGTGTTAATATTAAAAAGGTGTCCCTTTTTTGACAGGTTCCCAGCTGTATTATTGTGTGGCAACTTTATATTTTTGCATCACATTTTTGGTCTGTTTTTCATAAAATTGTGGTTTTCTGGCAAATTAGTGGCACGTCATTAAAGATTGAAGTTAGAAAATAATGGCAGACATTTGAGTTTCAGATTTCATACCCTTCAGAAAATTTGTACTAATACAAGACCTACTACTGTACTATTATCTAAGTTAATAAGAGCAATATTTAAAAATTGTCCTTATTTTTGGGCGTGTGTCCCACTTCTAGTTCTATGTATGGCTTTGTCCAGATTTCTTGCTCTGAAGTTGAGAGGTATGAGTGTCAGAGCCATCACCGTCAGCCAGAGACATTACAAATTGTGACATACTTGTTGTACCCCACTCCTCATTGTAGTGGCTCTGCATGTGTCAAAGGAAAGCAAGGAGCAGTTATGCAGTGTTAAGTGTGCAGAGTATAGGTAGACCACAAGTACGACCGTGGATTTTCATCTGTCCTTGATTTTGCAAAATGTTCTGGTTTTCTGTCATATTTTTATACTGTTGATTTATGCTTCTTATTATTCAGGCAATGCATGCTGTCACAGTGCCCTGTTGCTCTGTTTAAGTAGCAATTATTTAATGACCATCAGGTAAGCTTGTCGGAGATTGTAAGATGCAAGTAAGCTTTAATAAGCATACTGTTAAAGAATTACCAGCATTGAAAGCCTTTTCGTTGTTGCCATGCAGAGAATATTTACATAACTAGATAATGTATAAGCCTTGGGTATTGAAATGCATATGACAGTATTTGTAGTAAAAGGACAGGATTACAGAATTTTCAGAAGCTCATTACATTTGTTGTAGACTTGCAGTCATCTTTTGTTGGAGACTTGCAGTCATCTTTGCAGGCTTTACCCGTAAACTAAACAGAATGCCAGTCTATCATGTGTGGTCCATAACTTGTGCAGGAATCCTTTAAGCAATTTAATCTTGAGCTTGTTTCTTGTTTGCTGTTCATTTTTTACTTTGATCATGTCTTCCCCATGAAACAAGTAGATAGTTGTGTCAGGCAGCAGGTCTTTTTTGGATAAGAAACATTTTTACAAGTGGGGATATCACAGAGATTGTTACTTTCAGCATGCTACTTGGTAATTTTATAAAGCTGAATATAAATTATAATTAGAACTGCAGTGCAAGGAGTAGCGGTTTGAGTTGAGTGCTGCTTGTTTTTTATACTTGATTTTGACTGGCATTCCAGTAACGTATTTAAAAAGTAATTTATTTTTTCATGCCTCACAACCTGTTTCCATCTGGATATTAAGGAAGTTGTCATGTAGCCAATGCATTGAAATATTTTTTTCTTCTAGACTTTATTTTGATTTGATTGGACTCTCGTAATGACTGTTTGGCACCCAGGGCAGCGTATTTAATTAAAGTTCCAGTTGTTGTGGTTTTGAGCATAGCTCCACCCCTTTCTTGTTGGACACACCCCTTCCCATTGGCCCCACACATTCAGCTGTCTCCTGCAGCCCTCCTTTAATTTGAAGTCACCAGCCGCCACTGGTGGCTATTAATACAGAAATGCTAAATTATCATATCAAGAACAAGACAGTGGCAGCTTACCATTCTGGCCTCCCTCACCAGTTCCCCCAAAAATAGTATACAGAAAGGCAGATCATTTAAAAACATTTTTGAGGTAAATAGTGGGAATATAAGTAGAAGCGCCAATAGACCAAATGGAAATTTTAAGTGTGGGATGTATAATTTTTGTGTACATATCTTGGAAACTAATGACAAATTTAAACTTAATGGCAAGGATATTAGTATAAAATGACATTTTAATTGTGGTAGTTCCAATGTTGTTTACATGGCTAAGTGCCAAATGTGTCCAATTTTTTATATAGGAAAGACAAGCAGAATTTTTAAAAATCGGATTAGTGAACATAATACAGATATTAGGAAAGGGAGAATCACCAATGCCTTATACAGGCATATTAAAGAACATGGTGTGCCTGGCAATCTATTGGTATTGTGACTGGTCCCTTGGGGGGATGAGAGGGGTAAAGTTGGCACTGAATCTGTCGGCCAGTATATTGGCAATATCTGTTGGCTCGGTATGGGAGGTACCATTGTGCAGTAGCTCAGAGAAAATCTGGATGTTGACGTGGAGATTCTTTGCATAACTATAGAAGGCCTTGTGGTTGTCTTTACTATCTGCTGCAATTCTGTTTTCATAGCTAGCTTTACAGGATTTGATGTGGGACCTCAACTTTTTGTTGAGGCTGATGTGAGTTTTTCCAGTCTTGGGACTTCACCTTATTCTGCATCAGTTTCCTCCTTCTGTTGTACAGTTTGTTTATGGCAGGAGACTACCAGATTAGCTTCCTTTTTTTGGAGGAGAGTGTCTTGGTTCTATTGGGTATAGCGAGATCCATGCATTTGTGTACGTGTTCGTTCAGTGCATTGGTGTATGATTCACTGGTCATGGAACTGATCTCCATTTGTGTGGGTGCAGTGAAGTTAGCCACCTCTGTTTTTAGGAGCCCAAAGTTAGCTTTGGAGAAGTTTTTCATGGTGGCTACCTTTGCGGGGGGTGGGGGGGTGGGAGGGATGTGGATTTCCAAGGTGATTAGTTTGTGGTCAGATCTAACCAGGGAGGAGTTGACTATTGGTGTAGAACAATGGTCACCCATGTTAGTAATGACCAGGTCAAGGATGTTGCTACCTCTAGTGGGGGTAAGAACGAGCTGATCCAAGGCATTGGAATTAATGAATTCCAGGAAACATTGGGCAAGTGTTTTGGCACATGAGTAGTTTTCCCAGTTAATGGTGGGGTAGTTGAAGTCACCCAGTATGAGAGTGTTAGGTTGTACCCTAATATTCTCCAGGGTGCTTAGGAACATAGAGTGTGAGTCTTGGGACATGGTTGGGGAACTATAGTAGGTTACGACCTGAATCGCTGTCTTACCCAGTGTTAGCTGCACCTGAAGTATCTCAGATTTGTTACGTTGGGCTACCAGTCTGGATGTGTGTGCATTCTTTATGAATATGGAAACACCACCACCTTTGGAACGTCAGTCCAAGTTCTGGGGTCGAAAGGTGTGGAATGAGTTATAGCCTGGTAGTGCAGGGGTGCTTTCTGCTGCCTTGAACCAGGTCCCTGTTACAGCACAAATGTTGAAGCTCTCCATTTTAAGGAGTGCTTCAAGTGAGTGTATTTTGTCCCTCAGATTGCATTTGTTTGTAGCTGTTATGGTGCCAGTTTGGTCTTTGGAACACCGCCTAAAAAAGGCACTATAGGGGTGGCAAGAACCTTGACCAGTATCCGGTAACCCAGGGGTGACAGATGCAGGCCATCTCTGGCAAAGCATCAATGTCTGTCAGTCATATATCTGGTAGCCCAGGGGTGACAGATGCAGGCCATCTCTGGCAAAGTCTGTCAGTCATATCATCCCAAGCAGACAGATACTGGATCCCCTTAGAATGACACCAGAAACTTAGCCAGTTGTTGAAAGCAATCATTTTCTTCTTGTACTGTGGTATCATTCTGGGTCATGTTAGGATGCTGCACAGGGTTAGGGTCATACCCGCCTGGGCTACATAATTCAAGAGCTCCTCCATGTCTCTTTTCATGTAGTCCAGGGAGGTACGTCTCAGGTCATTTACACCCACATGTACAATGACAGAGTCGTATTTGTACCTGTTGTTGAGGGACCTGAGTGCATGCGTTATGTGTCAGATCCTAGCGCCTGACAGGCAGCTGACTGTTTCTTTCTCCATATTCAGCCTAGTGAGTGGGACATCAGTGTGCCTGACTATCGAGTCACCTATGACTAGTGTGTTGGGCATGTTGTTTTGCCTTAGAGGCTTTGGTTGAGTGGCACACTGTTTAGGAGAGTTATGTATTTTGTGATTAGTGTTGTGTTGTGGTGGTCGAGTACGTTTCTGCCTTGGAGATCTCTGCTGATTGAATACATTTTTATTGAGAGCCTCTACGAAGGTGGGTGTGCGTTTTTTGTTTTTATGTAAAAACAGTGCTGGTGTGTGTTCTGGAGGGCTTTGTTTTCCATGAGGTGTGGTGCAAGTGCTGACCTTCTCCTCTTGACCAGCTATTCTGGTCTTGGCTGGAGAGTGCGTGGCTTCCAATTTGGATATATAAATGCATCTCTCGCAAGTCTGAGTGTTGGGAGGCAAAAGGAGAGGGCTGTCAGTGTACATGAGGCAGTTTCTACATTGCCTCAGGATGGCCAGGTTCACCAGGTTAATAGGAGAAAGCACAGGGACCTGACCTTTAGACATGCCTGGAGGGGTGGGCATTAATAATAAGTACTGGAGCTGTTTCCTTGTAGAACTTTTAGTGCTGGTAGCACTTTTGTGTGCTACAAGAATTGCTACAAGAAGTCTGGTAAAGTGCTAGATTAATAAGCTAGCAAAAGTGCAGGAGAGGAGAAAACTAATAGATCTAAGGGAAATTTTGAAGAGCAGACTTTGACATCGCTCAGAAGCTTACAAACAGTCCTGGATACAGCAAATTTGTATCTGGACTAGACTAGTTAGAGGAAAGGCAGGACAAAGCCATAAATAATGGGGGACAAAGGACCAAAAATAGGGACAATTTTTAAATATTGCTCTTGCCAACTTAAAAAGTTGATAGAACAACAGGTTTTGTATTAACATAAATTTTCTGAAGGGTATGTAGTCTGAATCTCAAATGCCTGTCATTATTTTCTGACTTCAATCCACAATGATTTGTCAACGATTTACCAAAAAAACTGCAATTTTATGAGAAACAGGCCAAAAACATGAGGCAAAAATCTCGACATTCTGCGAAAATCTGTACAGTTGAGAGGTATGTGTAGCAGGCGACACATTTTTCATGATAGTGTTTGCAGTTTGAATAATTCTGTCAGCACGACTTCTTGGCTGAGCTTATATTAGTGAAGATGTAATGTTTTAGGAAAAAAGTTTAACTTTTGACTTAAAAGCTATCTGTGGAACTGTAAACTATGAAGAAAGCTGTTCTATTGTAGTGTGGTCTCTGTAAGCAGTGTTCATTTGTTTTACCTGTACCAAACCAATGTCTAAGAGAATACTGACATCTGAATGTAAAGAAATATTGTTTTTGACTTCAACTGGGAAAAACCTAAAGAGAAGAAAGCTGAGAAGTGAATTTATTTTGATTACAGACTGAACTCTTTGGTATCAACTGCATCTCCTCTTTTCTGGACTTTGCTTGTTGTAAATAAACATGCATTGCAAACTGGAAAGCTGGCTCCAGGGACTACTATCTTGTTATAAACAGTTGTTTTTTGTGAACTGTATTTATTGTAAATAAAAATCAGTTTCAATTGGGAAACCTGGCTTCAGGGACGAATTTGTTACAAACAAAGAAATGTATTTGTTTATCCTTGCATATATTTAGATATATATTTATCTACATAGAGATTGACATTTTATGTGTTGCGAGTGGATAGTTTGCCTTTAAAAATGTAGGAATGTAGCTTAAATCCTCACAGCTCTTCAGTCATTAATTGTATTAGCTAGCTATTTGCTTGTTTCTTTGCCAACAAACTTCAGAGATCTTGCTCAGAATATCTTTCCAAAAATCTTTTGCATGCGTGTCTCTGGCCTACCTTACTCATATTCTCAAACTGACATGCTCTTAATTGCAAAGCAGTGTGTATATATTATTTGTAAAACTGTTACTCCTGTACAGACTAATATTGACACATGCAACTCACTTTATCTATTATTAATGTGGCAACTCTCTGTAATTCTGCATTTTGGAAGTTTACAAATTTCTGTACTTACATCATATAATGATGCAAATTCTGTATATTTAGATATATTCTAATGCTACAAATCTATGTACTTTATATTATGACACCGGAGCTTTTCTCCTCGGTCTCCACTGAAAATGGGCCACAAGCCCAGCTGGACTAACCCGGTTAACTAACAAACAAACAAACAAACAAACAAACAAACAAACAAACAAACAAACAAAGGATAAATAAATAAACTGTTTTGTTTGGCAGCCTGATGGTGGAAAGACTGTACTGAGACCAAGAATGAGTGGTGGAAGCTACATGCAAGGACTTTGAAACTAGCTCTAAGGTATTTATTTACATAGTATATATACTGTAGCATGTAAATACTGAGCAAAGCCAAGTAGATGTACGATGCATAGTGTAAGTGGTCTGTAAATACTGAGCAAAGCCAAGTAGATGTACAATGCATAGTATAAGTGGTCTGTAAATACTGAGCAAAGCCAAGTAGATGTACGATGCATAGTGTAAGTGGTCTGTAAATACTGAGCAAAGCCAAGTAGATGTACGATGCATAGTGTAAGTGGTCTGTAAATACTGAGCAAAGCCAAGTAGATGTACGATGCATAGTGTAAGTGGTCTGTAAATACTGAGCAAAGCCAAGTAGATGTACGATGCATAGTGTAAGTGGTCTGTAAATACTGAGCAAAACCAAGTAGATGTACGATGCATAGTGTAAGTGGTCTGTAAATACTGAGCAAAGCCAAGTAGATGTACGATGCATAGTGTAAGTGGTCTGTAAATACTGAGCAAAGCCAAGTAGATGTACGATGCATAGTGTAAGTGGTCTGTAAATACTGAGCAAAGCCAAGTGAGCTGATTTTTTTAATATTTGGAATAAATATGAATTTTTATACATCTGTCTCTCTCTCTCTCCCTGCAATGTGTTTTAAGGAGCTTACATTAGTGATGTGAGCACTGGCAGTTTGATCAGATACTTGCCAAAAGATACTTCCTCTCCGTCTACTGCCACATAAATTAACTATCTGAGATACATTTTCCTGTGGTGTGCTAGAGATGTTTTGCTGTTGTTGTGTGTTGCCTAATGAGCTTTTTTTGACGCACAACCATAGAAAAGTTGCTAAAGGCCTTAATGGAGTTAAATTAAGAGGCCAGCCAGCCAGAAGTTGTGCAGTTGCAGTATCAAATGTTGGGTCTGGCCAACATGATGGCTTCCCCCAGAACTGAACCTTCCATTACCAAACTTAGCTAGGATAATGATGTTGAGTCGCATAGAGTGGAGTTTGAGCTAGGTGCCATTCAACTGACAGAGGGGCAATATAAAAATAAATATATATATATATATATATATATATATATATATATATATATATATATATATATATGTATGGGTATGGTGGGAACTTAGTATACCAATTATGCAAAACTTAAAAAGGAACTCTTATTTCAGGCTATAATTACTTCTGAAGTGCAAAATGCAAAATTTCACAGTTGGGCTTTTAATGCTGACAAACCATTAAGGATGCAGATGCATGATTTAAAACATAGTATAAAGCTATAGTTTGACACTGATAGTAACAGAAAAATGAAAATGTTAGACATTTTAGCAGTGGACATATATAAAGTAGACATACCTAATACTATAAGAAACTGTATATTGCAAAGTATTCCAAAGAACTCTGATAAGTTAATAACTGTAGCAGAACAATTACTAGTTAATGATGCATTGTTTAAAACCAAATTGTCTGCTTCTACATTTAAAGGTAATAAGCATGTGATCTTCTGCTAAACATAAAACTAGCAAATAATGAACAACATTTTTTCCAGTTTCTAGTAGCAGAAATATGAAAATGATATGCATGCTATAAATGAATCTTTCCCAGCAGAATGTGATAAAACTGCAAATTGAGAAAGCACTATGCCATTGGGTTACAACCAAGTTAGTAAAGTAAGCTATATGTTTGGAAGGTGGAGAAGTTCAGGGTCTGCTAATCTGTCAGCATGGTTACCCATGTCAGTATGTAATTATAAGGCATCATCATAAACCCCCCATTTTCCCATTTTGTATGTGAGGTATGGATGTCACATCAACAGATTACTGACAAACACAAGGTAGGGAAGATCTATTCCCAGTGATAAAAAAAAAAAAGAATTTCTCCACATACATGTAAAAATTCAAACATTTCTAGCAAAACTTTTGCATCCTGTAGCTGTGGTTGCTGACTTGACTCATAATGTCATAAAAGGGAAAGACTTCTCCAGTTTTAAGATGTGTATATGTCCATTCTGTATAAGAAGGTAGGAGAGCAAGACACTGACACTCTTATAGAGATCCAAAAGCCAAGCTAGGAGAAGCTATGCATGAGGCTAGTATCTGATTGCGGTTAGATGGTAAAATGATCCTGTGTGTTACCAGAAGCATTTCTCAATAAAAGAACACCAGAAATTCAGTGCTGTAAAAGATGTCAGTATAGGAACAGAAGGTGAATGGATAGAAAACTCTGAAGTAAAATTCAGCACAAAATAGATGTTTGCACAGAAACAAAACTTTTGTTAACAAAGGAACAAAGAGAATGTTATTGTGTCTTTCGGCTTTTCCCGGTTAGGGGTCGCCACAGCTGAATTCCGGTCCACTAATAATTGGCAGTTGATTTTTACATGCTGAGTTGCCAGTCCTAACGCACAACCTTCAACGTAGGTACGCCCATTCACGCATGTCTCCACGCAGAAGATGCTCTAGCTGAGAGTCGAACCGGACAGCGTCTTACTGTGAGGTGACAGCGCTACCGCAGCACCACTACCGTGGATAAAGGAACAAAGAGAATAAAGATAGAAAAACAAGGGCACTTAAATGGTGACCCTCAGAATAAATATATGGTATTATGCACAAGTGAGACAGGTAAGAAAATGTAAAGTTCTAAACCCATTTATGTCCAAGGGAAACAGAATGCTAAAGAAAAAAGGTAGTCTTAAGAGGCTTGTTCAGAAAATGGAGACGTTAGTGAAGTACATTTTTATCTAGAACTGCCCTTGATATGGAAAGAAAGAAGAAGCTGCAGTGACAGTGTTTTTGGGAGAGTAAGTTATACCTTCCATCTCAAGACAAGCTAGTGAAGAATGTAGTTCTGATTCAGTTGACTTGCATGTAATGCACATAAATATGAAAAAGTACAATGGGAAGATGATACTTTATGTAGGAAAAGACATAGTATAACCGATGTTGTAATGGAGGACATTGATTAGGATGATCCCATTACTTCTATTCCCCATTCTGATATAAAAGATTACCTCTTTTATAGTGTTAGTAAAGATAGGGAGGAAATTCTACATTTAAGAACTCACTGATATCAATGCTTACTATAGAGGAGCAATTTGAATCTATCACTGGGGACTTTGTGGGGCCAGTAGTAAAAGCCAACAGTAGGTATCAATACATTCTTTAAAGTGAGTATCCATAATAAAATTTCTTTTATTACAACCCTTACATTTCACTCCATATGACTTGTATCCTTGTGGTAGTTATCCACCCTTGGCATATGGCATCCCTGTCATGAGCCTCCACATTGACTTTAGGGTTTCCTCCCTCTGCCAGACTGGTAATGCACTAATAGGGAGAAATCTTTTGGGGAGGCCAGAGAAAAGCCATTGTGGCTGCCAGTATATAGTTTTACTTGGTTTGGACATCACATAATGTGGCCTACTCGTTTTTTACATGTGAACATCCTTCTGAAGGCTGGAACTGCCGTGAAGCGTGCTTATGAGAAATGGACCCATCCAGAGCTCATGGACAGGACAACCTGCAGCCCATCTACAACCCAGTCTGGCCTCCAGACACATATCCCTCCCTCAGTACCTCCCCTGTGGGAAACATGAATGGACTGATGTCTCATAATTCCTTCCCCACCCCACTATCAGCTCCTACAGGAATTCCTGTGTCACAGTCAGGACTTAGCTCTTCTGTGTCATGGAGCTGGTATAACCTTAAAGAGATAAATATTGACCAAGGCTCTTCCTGTATGTCAAGGATATTGCATCATTTAAAGTCAAACAGTTAACGGTCTGCAATCTGGAGGTGCTGATAAATTAGTAGAGAGGTTCAACAAAACACTTAAATCCAGGCTGAGAAAAATTATTGATGCAGATGGGAAGAAATGGAACACGTTGTTCCTATACTCACTGTTTGCAATAACAGAAGTTCCACAAACTTTGACACAGGGAAACTTTGTACAGCATGCATGTCAGAGGTCTGCTTGTCATTGCTAATGAAACTTGGGAAGAAGAGAAGACAGCCTTTAAAAATGTGGCATAATATGTTGGTTTACAGGATTGACTAAACCTGATTTTGGCCATAACAAAGGAGCACATGCAGATAGCTCAAGAGATATAACAACAAGTTTAATATAAGAATGCATGACTTAGAGAATTTAACCATGAACATCAAGTATTAATGTCTATCAAAGCAAACAAATATCTAGCTAAGTGGCAAGGGCCGTTTTGATGATTAAAAGAACAAATGCAGTGAACTACAAGTTTAGATAGACAGGAAAGAGAAACAGAGAGCACATTATTTCCATGGGCCTACTAAAGTTATGGAAAGAAATAAAAAGTTCTGTTGTTAGCCTGGAGGATGAAATTCATACAGAAGAGGTTAGAGAATCTCTGCCTGAAGTTCATCTTCAGGAATTCTTGTCAAAAGTACAAATGTAGGAAATCTACAAGCTGCTCTGATGTGACCCGTGTCTCACTTTTTGAGTGATGAAAAACCCAATCCTATTTGATCTCCTATTTCTTCCCAGAACTAGTGACTTTACAAATACCTACAACAGGGACCCAAGTCTACACCAACAAATAAACAAAACTCTCTGGAGGGATAGGTTCCTATCTCAACATGTTCCTAGCCTATTGAATAAGTTACCCCTGCAAGCAAAGTATTACCTTTTAAGTTAGTCCTGGCAATTGAATTGGTAGGCAGAAGTGGATACCAGTGTTATCATGTAAGTCCATGCTTCATTTGGGAGGTCAGCACTAATAAGTGCTTGGAAAGGGTAGAAACAACTTGGAGCTATGTCTATTTAAAGGTCTATATGGATACACACCTTATGGTTCATGTGATCACTTGACTAGTTGTACCTATGAGATAAAATATTTTTTTAAGTAACAAAGGAATATTCTCATACATACCTGAGGAAACTAAACTGATAGAACATAACAGAGGCAATACCTGGAGTGAAGGTTAGACTGAGGTCTTACAAACTGCCATAGTCACAGAAACAATTAGTATAGGAGGAATTTCAAAAGATGTTCAAATTAGAAGTGACGGAAGTGCTACTGAGTGAATTTAAAGGCTAAAGAGTGCTAGTTCCTAAAACTAACAAAAGTATCAGATTCTGTAATGACTTTAGGAAAATTAATTGTATTTTGAAGCTTGATAGCTATCACTTGCTGAGAGTAGATGGAGAGCCTAGGAAAGTCCAGAGACATATAACACTTTCACTCTCTCTCTCACTCTCATTCTCTCTCTTAATGTCTGGTAAAGGAAAACAGGCTTTGCAACCCCTGAGGCCTGCTTCAGCACACAGTGCTACCATTTGGCCTACACAGAGCTCTAGCCACCTTTCAAGGACTAATGTATAACATATTGAAGCTTAGCTCCTGATATGCTGCACTCCATACCTGGACGATGTGGTCATCCATCCAGAGGACCGGGCATCTCAATTACCAAAAGTGCAGGCTGTGTTAAAAGCCTATAAGTCAGACACACATCATTGTGAATACTAAGAAAAGTAAACTGGGCATTCTAGAAAATGAGTATTTGAGAATATGTTAAACTAAGTGGGTTAGTAAGACCACAACTATAAAAAAGAGACTATAAAAACTGTCCTATACCTTTAACTAAAAGACAAGTGAAGGTTTTCTTGGATGAGGTATGTACAGTTTGTACATCATTTTGTAACTATTGCCTGTCTTTTGACAAATCTCACAGAATTAAAAGCTTCTGGCAAAGTGCAATTGTCCCTTGATGCAGAAAGCTTCTTTCGATAAGCAATAGTCTCTTGAAGAA